>NC_034411.1:58776779-59060552 GCF_002078875.1 Numida meleagris
TTCATTCCTTCCTTCATTCCTTCCTTCTCCTTCTTCTCCTTCTCCTTTCTTCTCTTTTCTTTCTTACTTTCTTTTGGGGGAGAGGTATCCTGTTTTTGTTTGTTTGTTTTTGTGCTGAAGAAAAGCAGACTTTTTCATCTGCCATACTTTACAGGAAACTAGTCAAAGAAATTCTGTTCACCTGATGGATGCACAATACATTCCTAGTTTTCAGGAATACAACTGAGCCAAGATTTATAAAGCACTGATTGAGTATTAGAGGTCTTTGTGAGTAAAATTACCTGTTCCCTCAAGCATAAATGTATTTAAGCAATCTGCTCATTTGTTTGAGGTTGAAAAGTACTAAGGCACTTGGATTACAGTTGTTTTGCTTGGCATAATTCATCCATTGTGTGCTCTCAGATGGCACCAAACAACATGTGGAGGCTAGCAGCATCCCTACTCCCTGCTTGTCACATGCCATTTCCAGAATGACCTCTATCTCCCTTCCTGCTCTCTGCAGACCCTTGCTCAAATGAAAGATGAGGGAGTCTGCTCCTGCCCAGACTCCTCTGTTTCAGTCTGGTGCTACTCCTCTGTGCAGCACCTCTTGTTTCCCTTTTTGTTTCTACTCCAGTCAGGAGCAGAAGGAGGTTGAGGATGAATTCAGATTCTAAATCCCACCCAAAGAGTTGAAGAAAATACACCTGCAGCAGGAAAGAGCTGTACTGGCCTTTGCCTGCTCCCACAAGGCTTGTGCTTCTTCTCCAGAGCTCTGACAGACCTTGGTCCACCACCACTGCTCTATCTTTGCTGTGTAAAGTTTGTCCACAATTGCATTCAGGAACTGAGTGACTACCCTTAGGTCTTGATTGGCAGAGCAAGGCCAGATGATGCTAAATGATGTTCAAGAGGCCTCCATTTCTAAAAAGCAATGTCATCTGACAGATGTCTTTAATATTATGTTGCTGTGAAAAAAAATAAAAAATACAACTAATTAAAACAATGTTAATAAAAGCATCCATTAACAACACTGATATGTTATAGAAATCACAGAAAGTGTTTCCACTGTCAAGTTACTAAGACATAGAAGTATTTATGTGCATTTTTCTGTTGCTTTACACGTGGGAAAATAGTTGTGCCTGTATGAGAAATGTTTTGCATGTGATTAAAATCTTACGGCCTTTTACTGATTCAAAATTTAGTAATCATAGTGTTTTTAATCCCATTGTGTGTTAGATCTGCTGTGAGGAAATCAAACTTTTCAACATTTTTAGAACTATTTTTAAAAAGACTCTTGCACTCTATTCTGTCATGTAAGCATCAGCCCACGGTGACCAGTTGCTGCTGTGCTTTCATTAAAAGAACGCACAGCATTTCTTTTATTATCCTAGTACAAAGAGCGTGCTTGTTCTTTCAGGACATCCAGAGAGAAGGGAGCAATTGTAAGAGCTGCCAACTTCTTTGGAAGTGGATTTAATATTGATTTTAGACAGCTTGATCATACACCAGACAGAACATCACATAGGCACTGCTGCTGTCAAATTTTTCAGTTGAGCCTGATCATAAGTATGATGATAAGAGTGTAACTGGGGAACAGAAACTGCTACCTCTTTCATATGAACTGGAGTTCTGATTTACCATGCTCTCACTCTCAGCAAGACTTTTTTATCTGAGATGTATTAAACTCACATTCTTATCATGAATATTTTAATATGCAAATGACCTTTTGCACTTAATCCCTGTATACAACTTCAGATTCCCATGATAGTAAATAAAGTTTATCTGCACTTGGGGATACCATTTTCTCTTCCATCAGTATTACTACATCAGCAGTACACATCAAACACCTACCTTAGAGTTTCCTCTGTATGTATTAAAATGCTTTATGGAGAGATCAATGTCCTCTTTTGTGCATGTGGGAAAACTATTAGATTTTGCTAGTGTGCTAAGAATGATGCTAGCAAGAACTTTCCTTACTCTGTGAAGTCATAAAATGAGACTGCTTCATAGCTCCTCAATTTCTCTTTGCAGAAGCTCAACTTTGTTTTGGTATAAGTCTCTGTTGCACTATACAGACTGTACCCAATGTGCAATCCAATATAACTGCTTTATTGTAGTTATGAAATTCTCACAGCCTAGAAAATCACAGCTGAAAGGCTAAAAAATAAACATAATCAAATCGGATTCATGCTTCACTGCTCAGACTCCCCAGTGGCTCACAAAACATCCTACAATGAGAGAGACCATCACTGCAGCAGTAGCTGAAGAAGCCAATTATTCTTTCTGAAAGAGATCCTGGACTCAAAAGAAGTGTGCACATGTCTTTTTGTGGGCTTTAATGACAATGAAGCTTTCAGCATTGGAGTTTTCAGTATTTCAAGCTATTAAAAATATGTTAAACTAGATTACAGAATTGATCCTTGACTCATGGTTTGTTTGCTTTTTTTAATTATTACAGATGAATGCAAAGTACATGCAAATGAAAATTGGGTAAAAAGTGATTATTTAAATACAAAAAAAAACCCAACAAAAATAAGCAAACAAAAAAAAAATCAACCCTCAATCTTATATGAGAGAAAAGACTTAACTTCTCTGAGTTAATCTGGTTTTTATAACTTTTTCCAGGAATAGATATCAAGAGTAGGAGGGGAATAGATGTTAGCTAACATTATTATGCAATTATGAAATTGTAACACTGAAAGTCATCTGGTGCACCCAGAATCAAAGAGGACAGCAGAAGGAATATCTCTGCTCTGTGCATGAGACTTGGCATTCCCAAGTGAGTACAGAGACCTTTCATTTCCAGAAGCTGTAGTAATTTCTCGCAAGATAAAAGCTTCATCATAAAATTCAGAGCATCTGCTGTGCTACATTTAATGAGCTTTATTGTGATTATACTTCTTTTTTCTATCATACAAAAGTTTATTATGTAGAATCATAGAATCATTAAGGTTGGAAAAGACCTCTAAGATCATCTAGTCCAGCCACCAACCCATCACCACCATGCCCACTAACCGTGCCCCCAGCTACATGCAAAAAAAGCAAGGACAACTGCTACCTTGATAAAGTTCATTTCTAAAGACACCGTAGGAATTTGTAGTGTACTTCAATAACGTGATTCACAACAATCCTCAGATTATATGAAGCATTTCAAGTGAACCGAACATTCTTTTTTTCTAACTGTGGCAGAAATAATCAGTGGTTTGAAAAGATGCATTGACTTTATAGAAATTTATTTAGTAACAATTCTAAATTAAATCTGTCAGTATCCAAATTGTATGAACAGTCCTGTGCCTACTAACTGGAGACTTCGAATAAAATGGTCGATGAAACTTAGCATTTGGGACTGTGTGGCATTTGCAATCAATCTCTGTAGAGTTAAAGTTTAATTCCAGAGGATCTTAACTGAACTGTGAAGATCCCTGCAATATCAGGTGTGATTGCTTGCTGCACTTGCCTCTTTCACAATCACAACACAGCCTCGAGCAGGGGGGTAGAGGGCACATCTGGAAAGAGTGGATTTATAGGCTCTGAACAGGCATGGGTTTGACATAGGGTAGGTTTGTGTGCTTCCTTGGGCCTCAGGAATGAGCAGAACCTGTGGGGCATCCTCTCATGCATACATGTTTCATTAATAACTAATTAGTTAGACAGTTAGAAGCACTCAGAGTTATTACTATCTTTGCTGAGATGAATACCAAACTAACTCCACAGCTCAGGTTCTGAGAACGAGAGAGAAATTTTCACTCGGTGCCCTTTCCAACTCGAAGGCTCTCCCTTAAACTTAAGGGTACTCTTCAGTCATGGTCCCCAGTGCTCTGGCTCCCCATGGACAGCAGTGCTGCTGTGCCAGCGGGACACAGGTACTCATAGCCCAGCACCCATCTTGCCTGCCCTGCCCCCGTGCCACTAACCCAAATGCTATTTCAGCTCTAGTTGAACTGCAGCAGATAGATGTGTTGCCTTGAGTAATGTTACTCCACTGGAACTCGGAATGACACATTTCAGGCTACAGGTACTTGTCTCTCTATGCTTCTTCTAGATGCCAGGCATTCACAAGGGAGCAAGGTAGTAAAATAAAGCAGTCCTCTGGAGATCACCCCATAAGAATGAGGTCTCTCCTATTCCCATTTCCAGACCATCTGAGACTACGAAAGCAGCTACAAAGGCAACATACCACCTCTGATTTCCCACACTGCTCCTTGCAAACAATTCTCCCTCACTGAGACCTCCACCAAGGCGTAATGTCATGCACAGCTCACTGAGGCCTGTGGAGAGGGGCTGCCAGTGGGTGACATGCGGGTGAAGTCACCATAGAAACTGCAACAACTCTGGCCTTGCTTGCACAAAACTGCTCTCTAGAAGCCTGGGGAGAAAACAGAAGCCAGTGTAGGCATAGTCTGTCTGCAACTCAGAGCCTTACAAGGCAAAACTTGTGTACAAGAGGAAGTATAATTGAGCCAAATTATTTTCTCAATTGCTTTTCTCACATACAGTCCCTGAATCAGAAGCCACGCATCAAACCCCTTATGTGTAATTCTGGAAACAGCTTATTCCACGCAGGAATGCTTACATGCACCAGGTGGAAAGCCTGATATCCTAGTTTTACTGTTTTAATGCGTGCCAGAAGCTCTCTCATTTCTCAACAAGCAACAGGACATTATGTAAGAAGCTTGGATATGATCCAAGATGGAGATAATATCATAATACAAATGATAGAAAGTCCAGCAAACTGGTAAACAAAGGAACTGATTCACTATTGATTTATTAATTTTTATCTTGTGTAAGTACAGTGATTTTTTGCTAGTCTTTGCAAGTATAAATTAGCAAATAAAATGTCAAGCTCTACTCATCATATTCAATAGCCATTAAGACATAGGAATGGAAAACTTATTTTCAAAATGACTTATGCTAAGCTCTTACAGGCATTCAGGAGCATAAAGAACAGAGACAAAATTGCCAACATTTTCAAAAATTCTAGTCCAAAAGTTATCTCCAAAAAATAGCATTAAGTTAAAAAATGGCTTAGGTGTGGACAAAAATCCATTGATTCTGGTAATGTGATGCCACCTGAAAGTCACAACAACAAGATATAGTCCCATCCTGAACAATTATGCACATCCATACATAATCAAAGCCAACATCCCAAATTAACAAAAAGGAAATAAAAATTAATTACTTGCGGTATGAACCAATAAAGCAAAACTAATAAAATATAGGCTGTTTCTTGACTTGTTCCCTGTCTTTCAAGATCAAGGCCTGAGTCCCCTCATACTCAGAGGGAACTGGACACCATAGCACCCCTACAGTCACACAGCTTCATTTTACACTTACCTGACAGATACAAAGGCCAACTGCTGGAGTGTAACAGAATAATTAAGAAACATCACCCATCCACAGCATGACCTTCTCTCTTACAACCTTTCTTTAGGCACAGAAGAAGGAGTCTGTAAATGCCCAGGAGTGCCATAACCAGTGTGATCACTAACTTTAAGCTGTGGAGTGTGATGGGATAAGAATATTTGCAGCCTGCTTGAGCCAGTCATGATGAGGATTTCAGACATTACAATGAGTAACAACTTCCTTGTATTGAACGCAGGTCACTGCTCAGTATGGTGCAGCAGTGCTGGCTGGTAATGCAAAACCAGGCAGAGTTGTCCACAGAGCTTCCTCAGGGAGGAATAAGGCAAACCCCAAAGCTCAAACTGCTCACCAGTAACTTCTCTTAAGAACATCCTTTTAGCAGTATGAAAGAGCTCTGAGGCTGTCTTCAATCATTTTCCTTCATATTTGAAACCTCTTTCTGGAAATGGCTACTTGAGCCTACAGGTAACATGCTAGTGTTTAAACAATAATGTTGTTTTTCTTTAGCACTCACTGAGCGTGTTATAAATTACAGTGAGACAAGGGACAAGGCTGATTAATGCAAAGAAATTGTATATTTTGGCTTTCATTCCTACATTCTTAGCCATTAAATTTTCTGTAGAGTTCCTCTCCTGTCAGCCTCATTAAATAACCAATGAGCTTTAGGAACAAATGCAATATATAGTCTATGTAGATGTATGTATGCATGGTAGGATTTATGCAAGTTTGGTGCAGTCCTAGCTTCTGAATAAGAAAATAGAAGAGACCTGAAGGAATGTTACAGGAAAGAGTGATACAGAAAGGCTGTTGGTTTTTTTGATGGTTTTTTTCATTGTAAATAATATCTTAAGTTCTAAATTTATAAATCATTAAAAATAAAAATCAAATCATTCTTGTAGCACAAGGTACAATAAGTCCAGGAGAGGCAGACGGATCCTGCTATGAACTGCTTTTTTTTCGTCAGGAATGGCTGAGAGGCACTGGCCTGTTTCGGGGCATGCTCATTTCTGAACAATAGGTACAACTGATTTCTCTAGGAAAAAAAGGCAGGAACATAAAACTTTAGCCTTCAGAAAGCCAGAACAAAATATTGGACAGCAAAAATAGAAGAAAGCCTTTATTTCATGACTACAAGAATTTGAGTTATAATAATCAACAGTCCTAATTTCACCTAGTTTTATTCTCTACCATTAGAGCCAAATATTCCTTTAATCTTGATTTAATTTCTTGTATTGTGTAATCCATCATGGGACTGAGAAATCACCCAGGTGTTGGAATTCATGAACTGGGCAGACTAAGACCTATGTGACACAGCACGTGGCAAGCAGCCTTCCTCAGCTGGGATATGAGAGATTCATTATGAATATGGAGACTGTTGCCAGTGGATCATTTCTAACAGTTTCTTTTTCATAGTGGCAAAAAGTGACACTACCTCCTTCTCTCACTAGTAAGAATTTCAGGAAGGGTGCAGATAGCATCCCTGTGCCCTTGGTGGGGTCTGTGCGTATTCAGATGCGGATGAACAGAAGGTGCAACCTCAGTGTGCTGTGCTATAGCAGCCTTTGGCTGAGGAGCAGCTGCTACGGAGCATGAGGAGGAGGAAGAGGGAGAAAGATGTGACAAGCAGGATCGTTGTTATTTTCCATAATGATCTGGTCACATGTGTATGCCAAAATATGCATGCTTGAAAGAACTATTTTCTGCTGCTTATTTTATTATTTTTCAATTATCTTGATTTGGTGCTGTACCGTTCTGCTATGCAGTATATCTAAAAAGCTTTTCTATTTCCAGATAAATAGGAAATAAGGACCATGATAAAGTATTAATTGTTTATCCCCACATTACTGCTTGGTACAATAGACATTAGTGCAATTTAGTGAACATATTAGAAATCAGTGAATTAAAGTCTCAGACTTTCAATTTTTTCCAAGGACAGAGAAAAAGGACTGTGTTCTGATGTATAATTAGTGGTGTCCAGCACATCTCCTTGGGCAGGGAGATAAGATGGAGCCTGCGCCAACTGGGGTGGTGCCAGCACCATTCAGTTAGCACAGCACGCTCCAGTGCCTCCACTTTCTGCCCCAGCATAACCCAGCATATTCCCAAGAGGGCAGAAGAGGTGAGTAAGCAATGTGGATGAAGTACAGCAACCAGAGCTCTTCCTGGAAACGCATCCTCTTCAAAAAGCTTCTGAAATCTGTTAGCAAAGTATTTTTTTACTGCAAGAGGCCATGCTTGGACTGTACTTTTAGGGTGTTATATAAGGTGATTCTCAAATTCACCTTAGAAAAAACACATGACTTAAACTGAAACTCTTCTTGCAGGAGAAATTCTCTATCTCCTTTCTCTTTCTCTCCCTCTTTCAATCCAGTGCTTTTTCATCTTTTCAACAACTACATACAACCAAATGTAATTGCAAGCTGGATAAAAATAATCTCTGTGAACAAGCAGTAACGGAGACAAGAAAATATGGTATTAACAATTTTAATTTGGGCCAAAATATTTTTAGCTATTAAAGAAAAAGTACTAAAAAATCATGTAAACATTCAGTCAGGGTGCAGCACGTTACCAATGTTGTGCTTGACAAGAAATCTATGGTGGAGGAGCAAGAAAGAAATGGCAAAAAAGGTAAAAAGAAGCAAAATTAGAGAAATGGTTTAAGAATTTTCATACGGAGACAGACCAAAGACTTGTGTAGCTCAGTGATACGTGTCTCACTAGTGGATGCTAGAAGACAACACAAAATCACATAACGATATCTCTCCCCAGCTATTTTCCAGATAAAATCTTGGTAGTGCAGAGGGTTGGGTTTGTTGTTGTGTTTTTGTTTTTTTTTTTAAGCTATGTGTTTTGCCTTTGTTGCCCTCAGCTGATTTTCCTTCCATGAATTTTTCAACCACTTTTTAAAGTCATGTGGATCCTTAAATTCAGAGCACCTCATAGCAGGAAATTGCAGAGCTTAACCACAAGAACTATCTTCCTTACTATTGTTTCAGAACGCATCGCTTACTTGCTTATTTCATTCATATTTGCATCTTTGCCTTTCATGGGAGGAGACTGTGAATAACCAAACGTAACACAAAACAAACACTTTTTATTTTCTTTTCTGAGGTCTGCAGAGGCCTGCTTTGTACTTCTTCTCAGTCATCCCTCTCCCAGCCCAAAGTATGCTCATCCAGACTGAAACCATTCCTTGCACAGAGCCACATCATAACCTGGCTGCCCCTCACCCCCTCCCACCATATCTGTTATGAGATGGGGGACCAGAGCTTCACTGGGAATTCAAAATCTCTCTGTACCATAGAATTGTTCTGGAGCAATAATGATGATCCTAAGCAGTTCAGCTTCATTTCACTGTTCCATTCCTGAATGGTGGTGGCCAAGTGAGAGACTCTTGCTTTCTATGAGAGTTAAGATCTTTCATTCTGTGGATCATTTCCACCAACAGATGTTTAGAGAATCTGCAAAAAAACTGAATATATATCAAATTTTCATTATATTTACATTTCTGTATAGGTCTCTTCATGCTGTAATTATTCTGGAAGATCAGTCTGCTGGTCTTGTAGAAGGCCTACAGAGACCTAGGAACAAAGTGCCTATTGGAAATACAGCCTTTATCAGCAAATGGTGTGTTATGGAGACCTATGCATACCTGCACCCTCCCAAAAAGTGAATGATGTGAGAAGAATCATTTTTGTACCTATGTCAGTTTTTACTGTGTCAGCAGTGAGGTTTCAGATAAAATAGAAATGTTGAGAATAAACAATCCCAGTGAAACCTAGAAATGGACAAATTTTTCTACTACAGATAGTGGTACTATGTTTTTAAAAGCAGACAACACAGATCCTGGAGATTATCTGATGACTTTCTTTCAGTCTGAATACTAATATAAGACAATTAGGACAATTAGGATCTGCATCTTTCCAACAATGCAGTAAAACGTATTAAGCAGCATAGGATGTTGTTGTACCCCATTTTTGCTTCACTACAGAAAAGTCTATCCAGGCAATATGGAGAAAGCAGAAAGGATGTTATCTGCTGCTCTGTGCTTAAAGGTAGGAACTGCTGAGCACTTCCTTATGGCAATTGTTGTATAGATAAAATGTTTTGTTGTTATGATGGCTTCATCACCATTACTCTGTATATTTACTGAGACAAGGAGTCCAGATGTTCTTAGAATCACAGAATCATGACAGTTGGAAAAGTCCATTGAGAGCAGCTAGTCCAACCATCAACCTGTCACCGGTGTGCCCACTAAGCCATGTCCCTAATGTCATGGGTGATGCACTGAAATTTTGGGAGTTAAAGACCAATAAAATACAAAGTGGGGCCACCTATTATTTATATTGCTTTATTGGATTTAATCCCAGTTCCTCTATCAGGATCTATCAGTAAATTTGTCTGGAAAACTAAAACATGCTCAGTTTCTCAGCTCCGATTAGAGAACTGTTTTATACTTTTGTTCCTCACATTTCAACCAGTTATGACTGGTTATGACTTAGTGGGTATGACTGCAGTCAATATTCATGATGGGTTTCAAAGACCACATCCCTCAGTACAAATCTCTCATGTCTTATTTTTATGATTGCCCTCAACTCATCACATCTACGTATGTCCGCATCATGTAGTCCTCAAGACTGTATGTAGGCCATGCAGATAGGGAGAGCATCTTTCCACATCTCAGGATTTGCTGTTTCAGTTGTGGTTGGTCTTTTTTTTATTATTATTCAGAAGAGGTGGGGCAGAGACAACTAGAAAGGGTGCAGCTATCTCTCTTCAGATCACCTTCCCCCAGCAGATAAAGACATTATGGATAAATGTGTATATATATATACACATACCATGTATAAGTATATATACATATACTTACTTATGTGTGCTGTACATGTGCATATGCATACACACTTGTGTATGCATACACTTATGTGTTTATATGTATATAATATTTCTGTATACATATTGTGCATTTAGATTTATGCACGTATTTATATGCCAGTATAACTATAGGTTGGAAATCCTCATTTAAAGATCCCAGGAGAGGAACTTGCAGCCCAGAGACCTGCCGGGAATGCTACACAGGGGTAGGTGTGGGCACTCCCACACGCGGCTGTCAGATGGGAAAACCCTCAGCCACTAGTGTTGTCCTCCTCCAGAGAAAAGGAGAGGAGAGGAAGGAAAGCCTTTTTTTGGCTTCTCTTTCTAATCGGCTGTAGGTGAGAAGTGTTTCCGGTCATCTAAAACAAATTCACCTGGTGACAAAACGAACAGGTGCAGCTCCCTTAGGTGAAACAAACGGACGTGGCTGGGTTTTGGGCACAGCATGCGGCCAGCGGCGCGTTAGTCCTACAGTCAGGCGAGTAGACAGCACTAAGGGATTATCTTCAATAGACCACCGTGGTTTGCCTTTGTTTCTCCCTTTCCCAGCTGTAGCAGGCTTTTGTCAACGGGACACGAGGAGTGATCGCTGCCCTCTGAGCGCAGATACAGGAAGCGAACAAAGGGAAATCCTATTACCCCGGTGCAGGAGGCGCCTGGCATCCGCGGCTGCTCCAAGCCAGCTCCCCGATGGGGACACTAAATAATTGATCGGAATCGATTGCTGGGATGGATTGAGAAGGAAAAGCGGGCGCATCTCCCGCAAGCAGCCTGCTCCTTCCCTCATTTGCGCTGTAACCCAATTCCACCATGTGCAGACAGATAAGGGGACGCAACTCGTCTCCAGGCCTGGGCGGGGTTCTCGCCGTTTAATCTTTTCTTTTCTCTTCCCTTTGCCGCTCTCCTCCCTCCCCCTATTCCGTCTCCCAGGCCCGGTGAGGTCAGCTCATGAATATTGCTTCATTTTCTTGAGAGGCTCTGGCAGCGCCGGGTACCCCGGGTGCGGTGCCCGTCTTTCCGTGCACGCGTTTCTCCAGCCGGGCAGCGGACAGAGCGACGGTGAGTAATGCGGCTGCTGGAGGCTCGAGCCTCTCTTTCTTTCTTTTCTTTAAAAAAGAAAAAAAGGGGAAAAGAAGAAAAAAGGAGAAGGGAGGGGGGATGTTACTCAAGGTTCAGATCCAACAGAGCAGCCGGGTAGAAGTGGGGAGCTGAGAAAAGCTTCCCCCGCCCCTAGACTCTGCACAAAAGCCGGGCTGGGTCCGGAGCCCCGCGGAGCAGAGGGCAGAGGGATGCCCTGCGCCGCATCCCCGCGCTGCGGGTGGAGCCTTTTGTTGCCGCCTGTGGTCGGGCATTTTTCCTGTTCCCGGCAGAAAAACCTGTGGAGATGCGGTGTTGTGTCGCCACGTGGATTTGCTTCGGGGGGGGGAAGATTGTATGGAGGGGTTTTTCTTTGGGACACAGGGTTCGGACTTGGGCTCAAACGGGGCTTTCACTGTGCAATTAACGAAGGAAAAAAAAAAAAAAAGGAAGAAAAAAAAAAAACCAGAAAAACCCCAAGCCACATCCAAGCAAACTGTAGGCAGAAGCTAGTCCTGCTAGTCCTGGAACTGGGGGCATGAAAATGGTAAGGAAGAGTCAGAGCATGCAGGAGAATATGGGTTCTAAGCCAAGTCCTGTCCTGACTTCTTGCAGCTTCTGTAGGGTTTCTGGTTTTCGAGAGTGACATTTGGTACCTGTACAGCTCTGAACAGCAGCAGTTATAATGATTGATAGAGAAACAAAGCAAACCTTTTGTACAGCATTGTGCACGTGTGACTAGATTTACACTCTCATTCTACCCCTTTACTGTTTAATGCCTGGGAAGATTCTGCCAAATTATGGGGTTTTTTTGAGCATTAGTTTTAAGCATATTGGTTAAAATGAGGGATATAATGACAGTGCACTTGGGAGAAAGCTCTGAGCTCCTGCCCAGGAGCACAGAGCAGTGTCAGCACCTGGTGTGTTCCAGCAAGCAAAGCATTTGTCAGGGTGCAGAATAAAGTCTATCCTGACTTTCTCAGTTGGATTTTTTTTATTCCCTATCCTCCAGTGGGCCAGGTAAGATCATTAGGCCACGTTAGAAATCCTGTCATTTCTACTTTGGCCCACATTTTCCCTTTAAGGGCAGATGAATGAAGGCTATGTTGAAAACAATTTATCGTAGCCGTTATTTTCAGAGTGCATTAAGGAACATCTTTGCAGCCCATTTTAATCATCTCTTGTGATCACGAAAACTCTGGTTCAGTCACTGTGTGGCAGAATTGCCACCCTTGCACACTTATGTGGATACTGTGTAACCACTGCTGTTGAGCTGGGGTTCCTCATTCCCTCTGCTTTGAAAATTTGCTGGAGTGGTTATGCCTTGCTCCTGTTTGAGTATAACCAGTACCAAACCCAAATGGGCTTAGAAGTTGGTTCAGGGGCCCTTTTCCTCCAGGACTCTTGGTCGGTGTGCTCCGGAGGCCTGGCCCCTGCCAAGGCCGAAAAGCAACGTGCTGCCGCTATCACCTGCAGCTGTTTGTGCAGCAGCCTGGCCCACCGACAGGTGACTGCAGGAGGCCTTCGGGCAGATGAGTGCAGCAGCAGCCCGGGCTGGTACCACGATGGGCAGTGAGGATAAGCGTGAGGGAAGGGTGTCTGTGGATTGAAATACACCTGTGGTGTGGCAGCATGTATAGGGATGGATTTAGCATCAGAGAGTGAAAATGTCCATAGGTGAAAGAGGAGTGGGAACCGCTCTTGGCCTCAGCCTTTTGGAGCCCCTCGGACGCGTGCCCTGGCCTTCACCCTCGGTCACCGCTGTGCCCGTGGGGCCGGCTGGCAGCATTCGGGGCGCGGCAGGCTGGGTGCTGGGCAGTCCCTGTCCGCCGCCACCGCGACCCCACTCTCCCGATCGTCTCCTCCGCTTCTCCTCCCCAGTCGGCAGCGCGGAGGACGCCGCCGGGGATGGCCACCTCCCGCCGATAGCCGCCGCCATGAGCCAGCCGCCCGCAGGGGGCGCCGCCGCCGAGCCTCGCCTCCATCCCGAGGGTAGCAGCGGCAGGAAGCAGCAGCGAGCCTCCTCCCCGGCTAGAGCCCGCGACACCGCCCCGCGACCGCCGCCCCCCGCTGCCGCCTCCCGCGCCCCGCCTGCCGCCTCCTCCGCCGTGAAGACCGGGGCCGCGCGGCCGCCGCCGGGCCAGTCCGCCAGGGCCGCCCGCGGTCGCGCCGCCGAAAAACAGCCGCGGAGTGCGGCGCTGCCGGGAGCTGTCCATCCCGGCGCCGGTGCTGAAGCGCCGCCCGCTGCCTGCGGGAAGGCCGCGGCAGAAGAGCCCGTCGAGGAGGCGCCCCCTGCGGGAGGCGGCGCGGGGGAGCGCGAGGGGGCGGTGGCGCCGCCGCCCAGGCAGTGGCGGGGGAAAGCGGGGCGGGCTCCGCCGAAGGGCGCGGGGGAGGCGGCCTCTGCGCCACCATCTTCCGCGGTCGCGGGGAAGGGCCGCGGGGCGGCGGGCGGCGGCGGCGGGTACTGGAAGGAGGGATGCCTGCAGAGTGAGCTCATCCAGTTCCACCTCAGGAAGGGGCTGGCGGCGGCCGCCCAGATGCAAACCAAGGGCAGCAACCATAGCGCCAGTGCTGCCACCGCTGCCTCCTGCACAACCGCTGCCTCGGTCGAGCCTCCCTCGGCAGTCCCCGCCTCCTCGCCCTCTGCCATGGCGGCGGCCGGGGCAGAGGGGCTGCGGCAGGGCGAGGCGGGCGGCAGGAGCGGCACACCCGAGGGTTCACTGAGCCCGCAGCCGCAGGACGAGATGCAAGAGGAGATGGAGAAGCTGCGGGAGGAGAACGAGAGCCTCAAGGTGAGGGGAGGCGGCGGGGAGCCGGGGCTGGGGCTGGGGGAGCCGGGAGGTGTTCCCTGCCGCCCGGGAGGCCTTTGGGGGCGGTGGGAAGATGGTATCGGCGCGGCGTGTGCGGGCAGCGCCGCTTCCTTTTCTTGTTGCGGTGCTTTTAATGAGCTAGGAGGATCCCCGCGGGGAGAAGGGCCGTCTCCGAGCTCCGTCTAGGTGCCTTCCCCCACCCTTGCTGACCTCTGTTTCTGACCCACCTGTTGGTATCCCCACCCTTTCTCGGCCCGATGTCAGAACGAGATAGATGAGCTGAGGACTGAGATGGATGAGATGAGGGACAGCTTCTTCGAGGAGGACGCTTGTCAGCTTCAAGAAATGCGCCATGAGCTGGAGCGAGCCAACAAGAACTGCCGGATCCTCCAGTACCGGCTGCGCAAGGCCGAGCGCAAGAGGCTCCGCTACGCGCAGACTGGTGAGATCGACGGTGAGCTGCTGCGCAGCATGGAGCAGGACCTCAAGGTATGGGCGTGAGGAGTGTTGGGGAGACAGAGCATTGGAGGTGGAGGCACGTTGTGCTCTTCAGGCCTCGTGACTGGCGTTTCCATCCGTTCTGTTGTACAATGTGTGCTCAGTGCTGCATGTAGGGTTGCAGCTTAACTAGTAATGGGAGATCTCCAGCAAGCAGCTCTGCAGTGAGGCCCCACAAACAGACTGTTCTCAGCTTTAGTCCAGTTGTGTTTTGTGAAGTTACTGTGCAATAAGTGACTTAAATCCCAGTTGGAGTCCAGAGGTTTGGGTCTTTTAAGTTGAACACAGACCATATTCGCCCACTGCAAAATTAAACCAACCTCACTGAACAGCCCCGCTGACTTTTAGGAGATCAGTGTCCTCTTTGGTAAAGATTGCAGAGGTCTGTTAGACTAAATGCTTGCAGAGTCGCAGCCTCGAAATCCTGATTCTGCTGGCATCACTGGACCTTCAGCAAAGCCAGGATTTGCCACATCCACGTGAAACAGTAGACACAGCCCATCAAATTTCAGTATGTCATCAACTGCATTTAATCCATGGCATTTGAATGAACCACAGCCCATTGTTGAGAAGTTTCAGCGTTTGTTTAAATATTAACATTAGTAAATAATGTATCATTTCCATTCTAGATTGCTCCAATTAGAGGGAAATAAAGTTTCTTGTGCTAGTTGGAAGCTGTTTAATTTTTGCTTCCATGCTCTAGATTTTGTTAAGGCTGTTGCCAAATCAACAATTCAGAAACCTTTTCCAACTGAAGGATCCTCCCAGCCATTTCTCAAGGAACCACAGATCTCTGTGTAACAAACTCGAGCTCATTGACCATCCCCCTGCAGAGGACTAGTTACCCATGTTGGATTCTGTGGACTGCAGCTGGAAATGCTAATTTAATACATGGCATGAACAGATCATTGCTAAACTTCTTTCTGAGAAGTGTAATGGATTGATAGTCTGTTGTTTCCAGCCCTGTTATTCAGACTTGGATCATCTTTTCTGAAAAATTTCCAGCTTATCATCATTCTTATTAAAATGTAGACTCCAGGCCAAGACAAATTCCAGAAATCTTCTTACTAATGCCATTTAGAATGTTAATTTCCTTTTCAGTATTTATTGATATTCCATTTCTGTGCATATTCAAAAGCCACATTTGCTGTTTTGGCCACAGCAGTTCTGTAACTAGCTGTCACATGGCTATGGACAAACCAGTGTCTTCCTGGTCAGAAACAAAACTGGTGGAAATGCTTTTTTTGATGCATCTTTCTCAGGGGTCAGGTGGAAATTCTGATCAAAACAAAGGACATTTTGCACAGTCAAAATTGAGTTTAGGGGAATGTTTGAGACACTCACTTCAGTAGGCAGAATTTGAACATGAACCTTGAGCCATGTACCAAGTGAACACTGTGGCTCCAGCTTCTTGGGTTGGCTAAAGAAAGAAGAGTTGGCTCAATGCTACTTTGTATTAACAGGAATGCAAGCAGAGGGCTGGGAGGGAAGTTGACCCTATAGTTAGGTGCTCCCCTGTCCTTGCAGGAGATCCAAGGGCCTCAGATTAAGCTGAACAAAGGGCTCATTTCAATTGGGACTTCTCCCATGTCTTTCCTAATGAGTACATAACTGACTGCTTGGAAAGGAATGATGTTTTTATTAAGCCTTCCCACAGGTCATGATTGTATTCTACTTTGAAACAGGGATAGTTGTCAGATGCCATATATCTACCAAACTGAATGCCTGGTTCTGGGTAGCCATATTTGTAACTCGTGCACCATTCTTAGTCATTTTCCCAAGTCTGCTTCTGAAGAATTTCTGTCTAAAATAACATTCTCCATTTTATAAGCATAAAATATTAGAGGACTTAGTTCTTCAGAGGTACAGGCTTTCACATAGCTGTATTTAAATGCATCTTGCATAAGTGAATTCAAATTTCCAGGTGATCTAGAATGCTCTGTATTACCAATCTGCCTTAATTGCCACTCCACCAAGTTTTGTGACATAAAATCACTTCTAGTAATGATTTTGTTGTTTTGTTGTATTTGCTGATAGGGAATATAACTGCAGACAGCAGACTGTGTTAGGATGCTGTTAAAAATGTCCCCAGTGATTTTCTGTTTGCTTTGGTTGGTCAACCAGATGAGCAGCTTAATACTGACTGTGGGGAAAAAGACATCAAGATGCAGCCTTGTGGTGTGATTCTCAGCTCATCCTGCAGTCTCTTTGGACTATGCTCATCATTGAAATTCCCCTCCATTCTCTCTTCCTGTTGGGCATTATGTGTCTTGAGTATGCGTGCAGTGGGGGAGGTTACTGAATGATCTTGTGCTACACTGCAGTGTTGTATCAGTAATGCACACACACAGTTTCTTGTCGGGGGAGGCTGACTCATGGGCTGCTGCTGTATTCTGATAGATTGGATTCTTCTAGACTGCTTGCTTGCGATTATTATTTTTCTCCAGTGTTTTAGTATGTCAATAAGAGCTCTTTGACATGTAAGCATAAGGATTGTTATAGTGAAAGCTCTCTGAGTTCCCCTAAGTAATGCTAAGAAGGATTAATTTTGCTTTCTGATGTTCTAAAAAAAAAAATCATCAAATTAGCCTGTTCAAATTATACGTCTAAACCACCACCATAGCAGTGATTAGTGTATATTTAAATATTTTTAATGTGTGATTATAGTTTCTGGTGATTTCACAAAATACAATGCAAATGATTTTAAATGGCAAAATTCTTATTGTCTTACATAAAGAAAGGGAATTAGATCTTGCTGTGTTCCTTTTAACTATATTCCTGTGAAAATGCAATTAAAAAAGAAAACGTCAAACCCCCTAATTTAGCTTGTGTTCATTTTAATTTAAAAATATCAGACATCGTTTAGATAAGTATGAGGTCAGTAAAAATGTTTGTTCACATTTTACTCTTTAAATTAACAAGTAGTAAATTAACTGTATGCCATATATTTTGACTAGCTATCCATGAAGGAGAGAGAAACTAGAAGGGTCGAAATAAAGGTTTTCCCATTTGTGGTCCTTTACAGTGCACAAGTACAGTAGGTCTAGAGAACGTGGGTTCTCCTTTTAACCTGGTGCTTCCACATGTCAAGCATTTCAAGGACATATCCTTTACTGCATTGAAAAGAATAAGCTGGCAGTGGTTGAGAGAAAACAGATGCTGCGCTGTCTCCAGCAATAATGAAGATATTTCATTGCTGATTTAACAGAATCTAAGAAAGAGTTGGTTTCCAGTGCTTTCCATTAAATTCCATAGACAGAATATTCAATTTTTTTGTAGGGATTGTCTTGAATTTTGAATAATTTGTAATTCTCTCTGTATGTGTCATTGTCTACATGTTTCTTTACATATCACTTCAATAAAAACATCCAGAATTAACTTGTAAATGGATGCTTAGACACTAAGCACTTCAGCAGTGATTCTTTTGTAATTGTGTTTTTCTTCCTTCTTTCTTTTGAAATATCTTTACGTTTAGGTTGCAAAAGATGTATCAGTGAGACTTCATCATGAGTTAGAGAATGTGGAAGAGAAGCGTACTGTAACAGAGGATGAAAATGAAAAATTAAGACAGCAACTTATAGAGGTTGAAACTGCAAAACAGGCACTACAGAATGAACTGGAAAAAATGAAAGAGGTTGGTATTGCTATTTATTTCTATGTAAAATGTTGAAGTTCTCAAATTCTTATTCCCAACTAACTATTTTTCTTCCCACAACTTGTTTTGGGAGCATAAAATATGACAGATAAAAGTTGAAAGTAGCAAAGAGTGCTGAAGTGCAGGTTGGTGACTGGGAAGTTAAGGACAAATGAAAAGATGAAGTTTCTAGGAGAAACAGAAAGGAAATGGTGGCTTTGTTTTTCCCGTACCAGAAAGGAAAGATAGAACTGGTAGTAGTAGAGTTCAGAAGCCTTGAGACCTTGTGCTTATGTCAGAATATGTACAGAAAGAATGCTGAAAGGAGTCAGAGGCATCTGACTTTGCAAATGATGTTCCTCACATATTTTTACAAAGAACAGTATTTTTCCTTTGCTAACTTCTGCTAGGGACAAGCAGGCACATTGAGGCAGGGCAACTCAGGCATGCTCTTCTGGAGTATTGGAGAGTGGAAAACTCTACCTGGGCTTTCAGTCTTAGCATAACTTTATATTGTATCTAATTCATCTTCAAAATTACTCAATTTGTCATTATACTGATGTAATATACCATTCCATTAAGTAAGCAGAAAATTGTATTAAGGCATAATAGCCTGGACGGCAGAGATAATAAAGCATGCAGTGAAAAGAGAAAATGTTGACTAAGAGTGAATTCTTAGAATAGATTTTAGAAACAACTCTCGTGTTCAGTGTTTAAAATTCAATGGATGACACTGATTTTCACATTCAGTAATATTCCCTAGCAGAAATGCCAATGTCTATTTTGATCTTATGTGAAGCGGAAAAGATGTATTTCAGTTGTTAAGAAAGCTGGGAGATTTTCAGTTGTATTCTTGCAAGCACCCAAGGTTTGGAGAACATTCCAGCCAAGTGTATGTTTTCCATCAGTTACAGCATTTTTAAGAGTTGCAAATGCTTACTCTAAGTGAGATAGTATTAAAAATATTCATATGTTTTATTTACAGGAACTAAATTTCAAACATGTTAGTAGAGGATAAACAGGTGTTTTTTTTGTCACCTTCTGCTGCTTTTCCAGATAATTGTAGATTTGAAAACAGCAAGATGACATCTGAGCCTTATTTGGCTTCCTTTTCCTATGTCTGAGATCTTCTGTTTTCACTTTGGTCTCTGCCTTCACATACCTCTCAGTTTCTGAGACCAGCTCTTTATGAGAGCATGATCTTTTTGTAATTATCCTTACAGTTTTTCTGTTAATCTTGACTTTACTCCAAGTTTTCCATTTTTCTTGTCTCAAACTCTACTTTCTTGAAGATTGCTATGCTTTCTTCCTGCCCTGTAGTTGATGATTGTACCAAAGGTAGCTTATTTTCTTCATATGGGTCTCTGGATTACAGTAAAGTGTAGTGGCAGTTTAATATTTTGTTTTTTTGGGGAGCTATGTACCTGCAGGAAATTACCCAATAAATAGACTTCTTCATCTCTGCCATCAGTGGTCTCTTTCTCTTTATCCTGGCTCTTCCCTATAGCCCACTAGGCTGAACTGTGGTTCTGCTGTTCTCGTAGAATCACTGAATGGCTTGGGTTGGAAGGAACCTCAAGGATCATCAAGTTCCAACCCCTCTGTCACAGGCAGGGTTGCTCATATTCCCCTTCTTTCTATAGCTTAGGTGTTTTCCTCTTTCTGTTATTGCTGTTGATGTCAATGGAAAGATATGTGAGACACCAGAAAGACAAAAAAAAAAAATACTGTATTTAAGCCAGGAGCTCTTCTACATGATACTGTTTTCCTGAAGCTGAAACAAATGAATGATTCCCTTTGACAAACAGTGGGGGCACTGAGCTAGAATGGAAAAATGCATTCAGACTCTGTACATCAGAGTAGAGATGGGGTGGATAACGAGTCAGAAATGTGTCCTTATACAGAGCTGGGGAGAATGGCTATCCCCAATCATTATGTTTTTCAGCATAATTAGGCAGGAGTTTTCATTTATGTATTTCACATAGACTGTTGAGTCTCAGTCAGTAGGAGGAGGCAATTTCTCAGGCTAGGACTTTTAGCATAGGACAGGGGGTATTGGAGGGTGGTTGAGGAGATAAAAGTTGAAGAAAAGAAAGTTTGAAGCAAAGCCAAATTGTTACGCGCTTTGCAAGCATGCCACAACTTTGGAAACCAATGGAACAATGCTGTTGAAGAATACTAATGCTTACAAATTGGAAATTTAGAATCTGTGAAGAAGCTATGAAATTGTTAACATGAAACAAGCATGAAAGAAACTCAAGGCAATCTGAACCAAATTAGAATTTTTCTGTGAAAAATATTTTCTTATTCTTCATTGACTGGAGGTTTTACATGTTTTAAATATCATTGTCAGATAGTTACAACATTAATCTTCTGTTTGCTTGTGAGTTGTTTCCTCTGGTCTTGTGGTTTTATAACCCTTTCTCATGTCAGTTCACCCATTACAACCAATGGAACCTCCTGCTTAAGTAAGTGCTGCTCAACATAAATAGGAATGCAGAGTCAAGACCTTTTGTCTGGATTCTTCAATTAATTGAGCTTTGAATTAATGACAGAATTAATCTCCAAGGTCAATGAACCTTCTTTATTTTACAGCATAATAGCAGTGCTCAGAGTATGTATAACTGATTTCTGTGCTTTTATATTATCAAGTGTACTGCAAAAACACATACCTAATTTTACTGGCTGGTAAAATTTCCCATTCTTAAAATCCATTTATTTATAATTGCCATGGGAAATTTTTTCTCCTTTTATGATGAAAAGTGTGAGATAGCAGAGAATGTTTAAAAGACTTGGTAGAAAATGTTGGAGGCAGAAGCAGTGTTTTTTATCTGGTAGTCTCTAGAGCATGACAAGAGCCAAAGTTTTCTCTCTATAAACCCTATATTGTTTTAATAAACATGCCTTTGCAAACATGTATAAAAGATAAATGCTAGCAGATATGTTTGTGTAGATTTATCTGCTGAACATTTGAGTAAATGTAGACTTGTATTTGTCTGTTAGTACAGAGATATATCTGCAATTTCCTTTCTTGGTTCAAAGCTTTTGGAGGAAAAAAAAAAAAAGATACATTGCATTGTATGACAAATGGAAGTAGCTGTTGATGGCAGAAGAAGCTTGCAAGTACCCAAAGTGTTGGAAGGTGTTTCAACAAACTGTATGTTTTCTGTTGGTGTCCCTTTCTTGGAGACCTCCAACCTGCAGCTATTTCATTTAGCAGTGTTATTCTTGCATACATAGTTTGAAGTTGTCAATGACTAGCATTCCTTAACATATTCATAAATTTGTTTTTAGTTCTTACACTCATCTTAGATATGCATTAAGCAAAGGTAGTATTCAAACTGGAAATAATATTCCTACTGACAAAGGTTTAATAATTCAAAATATAGCAAGCATTTGTTGAAGCCTAATTAACTCTTGTAGAGCTTTTCATGAATAAATATGGGAAAAAAAAATTCATTCTTTTACTGTAGCTATGTAGGAAATGCCCAGTTAACCATGCTTTAGATTGTTTGCTGTGAGATAAATAAGATAGGTGGAGAGTATGACAGATGTACTGGACCCTGGGCTTTACAAATCCTCATTACAATGCAGAAATGCACGGTGTTTTTCAGAGATGTATGTCTTTATGAATAGATACAGATTGCTCTGCTATTGCTCCAAGCAGGGCAGATGCGAGATAGTTCATTTCTTACAGCTACATTACAGTGATGTCGTCAAGCTGGCATTTTCTTCTTCTAAGCTTAGGTTATTAGGTCAGATAAAGAGCTTTTGATAACCAAGGCTACGTGGCTTGAACCAGGGATTTCTTGTGCTCACTGAATTCATAATGTAGGCAGAAGAGTTTGTCTTTCTGCATGTGTCTGTGTTTTCCTGGAGTGGAGCCTGTCTGTCAGTCAGACTGTTCTGTGCTTTGTGTGAAAATGGAAGAAGGCAACATGATCTAGGAAGCTTGGCGCAGGACTTGCAAGGAGAAATCTAAATTCTATCGCTGATTTTGATACTAACGTGCTGTGGGACCACAGGGAAGTAATTATACATTTCTGCTTACTCTTGCAATGTTTATGTAAACTGTGGGCAGAACTTACATCTCCCTATATCTCTGAGTGCACAGGCTGAGCAGAAATCAATAGAGTAGCTGGAGATTTCTCAACAAAAGCTGTTATTAAAAAAAAATCAACCAATCAACCAACAAAACACAAAAACACACACATGCAGAAAAACAAAACTGGAGTTCTTTGTAAAGAACCGGCAAGGGATGATTTTGTCCCAGTATCAGCCTCCATGTCTCTGATAAAACTCTCTTTCTAAGTCAACACATTGCACAAATCATGTGGCTTCTTATAGTTGTCTGAAAAAGGCTTCATCTATTTCCTCTTATTTATCAAATGGTCTATAGAAGATGCCCAAAACAGTGTTACTCATACTTCTCTGTCCTCTGATTTCTGCCCATAGCTCACAACTGGCCCATCACCCATAACAAGGCTATGCACAATGCGTTTCAACTTTACATAGAACAGAACCCTACTTCTTCACCTTCAGAGATCTGTGGCCACACTCCAAGCATGTGAGGTATCCTGTCATGCCTCACATGTGATCCCAGCAAGGTCATAGCTCTGTAACTGAACATGGATTTCTAGCTTGTGCTTGTTTCCTATGCTGTGTGCATGTGTTACTGGAGATAGACACTTGGTTGTATTGCTTTGACAGTGAAAGTTTGAGTTTTCTCTATCATGCTGCCCTCTAATAACTTCCTAATTGTACCCCATGCTTCTGTTTCTGCTTTAGCCTCATTTGAAACAGCTAGTAATAGAGGGAGTAGGGACGAGGTAAAGAGCAAGAGATGAGATGCTAGTATGCCAGTTAATGTAGCTGATCAGCTTCATAGGTTCAGTATGGGAAACTGGGACTCTTTGAAGAGTTGCAGTAAGTTGCTTACTCTAGGCACCAGATGGCAGTAGGGTAGGATTTAATAATTTTAATAAGCCCTGGGTCTTTTGGAGGACCTGAATATCAAGTCTATCGGCAACTCTTGGACTAGAATTACCTTTAAGCAGAATGTTTTAGTGATCTGGAATCTGTTGCTTCATGAAAATTCAGGTTGCTTTGGTGGAATGAACAGCAGTGTGATGACAAGGCTTCTTTCAGAAAAAATTAAAACAAATCTCTATCTGTGCTTGTATAGTAAAGGGCAAAAAGAATTTCTCTATTTCCAAGCCCAGCTGAGTGATTCTCTAAGAGCTACATCCTGCAGAGACAGAACCTCCATCTACTTCAGACTGCCCTATGTGGAATTCTGTTGCATTTGGTATCTTGCCTCAATATTTTGTTCTTTTATAAACAGTTCTCAGCAGGGATGCTATTCATAATTATGAATTTGTGATTCTGACTTCATTGCTCAGAGCACACTGTGATCAACTCCACTGATTTCACAGTGAGCAGGATAAGAAGATTTTACTTAAGTTTAGTTTTTTGAGAATGTGAAAAAAAAAATGGAGAAATAAATCAATTTACGTTATAAAATCTGTTTTAGTAGTTCACTGAAAATATCATGCCATAAGAAGGAAAAAATGATGTACATTTGCAAATCAGTTTACACTTAAACCTCAAAAAATTACATTTTAATTATGTATTAGCCATTAGCAATTAATGAGTTGTTTGCTTCAAAGAGAGTTTATCAAAACTGAAAATAACGGCCTCGTGGTCAATCATAATAAGCTCCAAAACATATAAAATATAGTGAAAGATTTCAAAAGAATGAAGTTCCAAAGATATCTTACTGTGAAAAAAAGATTCCTGGAAGGGATTTTTGAAGGATCGTTGAAGCTGATGTGCTAATTCATGGATTCTTATTAAATTGTCATAAAGTTTGCAAGGATGTGCAAAAGGAGGGACTGATTTGCTTTCTAATAGGGAACTAGTAATAAAAGAGGTAACTAGTGAAAAAAGAGTGTATCTGGCTTAAGTTTAAAACAGAAGTCATTGAATGAAGTTGATTTTGAGCAACTCTTTGAATCTGTAAACGTACTACTATTGATTTGGCTTGATGGAGGCGAGGCAGTTCCTTCTTTTTGGCAGGATGTTACTTTGTTTGCCTTTTTTTCCTGCAAGGGATATGAGCAGCCTTAGATTTGCAAATTCACCTGTCAAGGTTATTATTGATGAGGTCTCCAGGTAAAACTGGAATCCCTTTGTATTAAGCTAAATATAATAAAACAAAAGAAAGGGGTAATGTCTTTCTTAGAAAAAGCTAATCAGAATGGGAATGTAGAGTTGTTCCCATTCACAGAGATGAGCTTCCAAACACATCGAATCCAAGTGTTAGAGAAAGGGTAGGAATCCTTACATCGTGGTCTCATGTCAACACCTGAGACCATTTTATTGCTTGGATCATGCTTCTCAAAGTTGTTTTTGCTATAGATTTGCTTCCGTTATACAACAACTATATTTGTAAAATAAACTGGGCTGAGGAATGGGCCCATACACTGATGTGTGGTTGCCAGCATACCCCTTGGATGGTTTTGACGTGGGTCGGCTACCACTGCTTCAGAGTTTGTTCATGGTTTGTAGTCAAGCCTGGGGCAGAGCTCGTTCCTGACTGACAGTTTGGATGCAGTCGTGCTTGTTTGGTAGGAAGCTGTAGGAAGGTTTAGCTGTGTTGTCATTTTAGCTGAAAATAGACTTAATTGTGGAGTGTCGGTCGGCATCAGATCCTTAGAACAGTTCCTGACTATTTCATTTACTGGTGTAAAAACTAGGCAAAGGGAAACACAGAACATCAAATCCAATCCAAGGCTGTCATGTGAATTCATTACAGCTGAGATTTACTGGAAAGGGGCAATCACCAGCAGTTACAATGCCAGCAGAACTGGTATGCTCAGTTGTCTGAGTGAGTAATGAACAACGTGGTAACTGTGGCTCAGGTTGGTGGATGGTGACTGGTTACCACAGAAAAGTTTATGAGTGTGAACTCACTCATGAGCAGGCTGGAAAATACAAATTGCTGTTACTGCAGACCTTAGGGTATGATTTCCTTGAGATCTGAAGTAGAGAGAAGGCCTTTTATCTCATTACCTACATAGGCAGTGTTGCTAATGACTTCAGTAATGGCCTCAAAGTACCATACCACATTAACAAATGGAGGAAAGTTTGGGAAAACTAGTGTCAATAGGCTTACATTCAGCCATCTTGTAATCTCACGTTGGTGCTACTTGTAAGCTTTACGTATTTTTTAGGAAAAGATATTTCGTTTTATACAACTCTGTAATGGTGCTCCATTACAAAAGACAAGTTTTTAGTTTTGCATTTCCTTGTTTCAGTACTTTTTTTTTTTACTTAAGTGGACATTCAAGTATATATAAACGTATAAGTTAAATAATCCACATCGATTCTTTGGTTGTTATTTTGCTTATTTTTTAATAATAGATTATGCTTTTTAAATTCCAACTGTAATTTTATTTTTACTTATTTTTTCATTTTTGGCAAGTCCTTGGATATGTTGTTGTTTTAGGCTTTTTTTTTCCATAAGACACTATGTATGATTTGCTTAGTTTCTTAAAGAAAGAAATTGGATAATAGGCCAAATTCAACCTCTTTGCACTGGAACAGGAGCATAAAGGCGAATATAGGATTCTCTAGATATAGGCCAGGATTCTCTAGATTTAAAGAAATCCAGATGACTTTGTGAAATTGGTTTCTATCACTTGGAATAGAATCATTTTCTGAGTGCTGAACCAGAAGTCTAGATACATGCTATAGTACAGAATCAATATAAACCAAATGTTATAATCTTACTGGAAGTCCTACTAAGGCTTTGACGAATAAGAATAATAAATGATTTCTGCCCTTTATACCACTGTGTTCAGTCTTCTGCTTAAGTTCATCAGTCTCTTCAAGAAACGCCTATGTTTTCAGTGTGCTGAAAAAGGTCAAAGCTGAGCTTGTTTCAGACTGAGGGGAAAATTATCATGGCTGTTTTTTTCAGTGCATGTTCTCACTATTGTCTTCAAGGGTTTTTTTTCCTCGTAGTCTTATCTTGAGCTCTTTAGTGAATCTACATGAAACAGTTTTAGTGTTCTTTGCTAATGATAGTAAGTCTACAGTTAAAAAAAAAAACAAAAAACTGGGCATTCTGTCACCTAGTAGATTTATTAGTTAGTCTGCACATAGTGCATCTTTCAATTATCTGTGTTCCTGATGGCTCTTCTGTAGAGCTTCATGACCCTGTGTGGTTTGTCCCAGAGTTAGGAGAGTAAGAAGAATCTAGCACCATGGAGGTAAGCACTGCTCTTGTGTTTTGGCTGAACTCAGCTGCCAGCACGAGAAATAATAACCTTGTCATGTCATAATGCAGATTGTTGTTGTGAAGCATGTCGTGGTCCCTCAGGGAGTGATGTCAGTGTAGTTTCCAGTGTAAAAACAGGCAAAAGAGACTGGCAAGACCTCAAATGGGAAAACAGACTACAGAGCCATGTGCAATAAAACTCTCACAGAAATTGCTGCATTTACTATTCAATATACTGCTCATTATTTTTTCATAGGAGATTAAGTTCATTAAACTGGACTTTCCTCTCATGAATGTGTGTCATCTGTGACTGTCATCAACAGTGACTGCACTGACTTTCAGGTGTTTTTCAATAGGTCACAGAACAATCTTGGTCCTTCTCTTCCAAAGTTCTTGTCTCTCCTTCCTCGAAGATATTCAAAACCCTCCAAGGTGTGACAGAGGGAAGCCTCCTTTAATTGACTCTACTCTGACCAGGAGGATTGGCTTAGATGTCCAGCAGTTGCTTTCAGCCTCAACTATTTTTTGATTCTTTGATATTTTTCGCTTCTGTGGCCCGTGATTGTCAATAACAAGCGGAATCTAATTTCTCATTTTTCTGCAGAACGCACAGGCATAGGAAAGATAACTTTCTGGGAGAAAAGAAATTGTTTGCAGATTGCCTGTTTAACAAAAACAGACTTTGGAGTCTGTGAAGCTGTTTTCTTAGGCAAAACACTGCCAGTGAACAGGAGGTCAGACCCAGGTGTGTACTGTCAAGTTTCCATGCTGCACTGATAGTGTTTTGTGCAACTAGTGTTCTGTGCATCATAGCTCTGTGTGTGTGCAGAGCATTAAACCTTCTATCAGACAGTTACCTCATGTGTACTAAGGGGAATGATTTATGAAAATGAAAGCACAGCAGAGAAAATATACCTGCCACAGTGGTGAGGATTACTGCTCAGTGAAAAGCTTCTGTGGCTGGCCTGTATGAGCGTACAGACTGTGATTGTGGAATGGGATTCTACACTGACCAGTGTGCTACCTCTTAGTTGCCCTGTAAGTGTACTACACTTAGGAAGGCAGAATGGTGCATCTTGAGCCACCTTCTTTCAGACTCTTACATTTGAATATGTTTATAGCCATATTCTGTGGTAGGTGCATATTAAATAGAGATGAGTCACTTGACAGAGAGAATACTCAGTTATAGGGTGTGCTGAGTGCTGGAGTCAGCCAAACTCTGTGGAATTGATACTAGATAGGAAGAAGAACGTCAGGCTTCTGATCTTTATTCACTTACTGTAGTATTTGTAACATCAAGAAGTGCAGCCTGCTGGCATTTTATGATCCAGATCTTTATGACATTCCATAGTTATGAATTCTGAAGAGTGCATTTACTATTCTGAAGTAAAGGGCAACAGGTTTACCCTTTAGATGTGCTGGTAAACTTTTCTGAAGTGTTTGTTTCTGCTGAGATGTACTGACATATTATGTGAATTTCTTTTTCCATTGCTAGTATTAACAATAGCACATACTGAGATATGTTGAATGAGGCCTGTGGATACCGATTCTGTTTTGCTCTATGTGATTGTAGATGTATGATTTTGTTAATTGAATTTGATTTTCTCAGCAATTCAGGTTAGGATAATAACCAAGCTCTTTGCTTAGGTCACAGTTGAGTACTTGCACTTAGAATCTATTTGCAAGGCATCTGTTCCATCAGTGCTGTGTGTAATGAGAGGTTTCTGCGCCTCTGTAAAGCATGACTGATGATGACATCAAAGTGGCCTAATTACGAAGAGTGTTTTATAATTCAGGCTTGGCTGAATTATTTTAATTTTTACAGACGCTTGCAATTTAGATCTTTGATTAAGTGACTCATTAGAAACACCAGTAACAGTGCCCCAGAAAGAGTTTTGAACTGGAACATTGCCTTGATGATACACAGACATAGATACACTTCAAAGGTTCATTTTCCTTATGGTGTTGCTGAGTTCCCAGACCTTGGTAAAGTTTTGTTCTTATTACTGTGCTAAACCAAAGAGTCCAGCATCAATGCTTTGTTTGTTATGGTTGTATTTTTTTTTTTAATCTGCATGCTTAGTGTTGTCATCATTTAGCCATTTAAAAATTAAGTTGTTAATCTAAGTCAGGAAGTTGTCCTTCCTCAAAGCGGAAAGATGGGCACTACTTGGAAGTCGTTCATTTCACTACTGTGAAGGTGGTTTGACTCTGTGGAGAATCACAGCCATTTGTAGAGACTGCACAGGGACCCTTATATCTACATTGTAGGACTAAATTAAGCTGTTTGGTCACTGTGGTGGTTTCAGTACCACCACACTGCTCTCTCTCTGAGAAGTACAGGAGGAGATAATCTGATGAAAAAAAGCTCATGGGCTGAGATAAAGACAGAGAGATCACTCACCAATTACCATCACTGGCAAAACAAGCTCAGCATAAGGGAGATTAATGTAATTTACTGCCCATTGACAACGGACTAGAGCAGTATGAAATAAAAGCAAACTGTGTTTGGGTTTACTTTCCCCTCTTCCACCCTTTTCTACCTCCTCCTCCCCAGAGACACAGGAGAATGGGAAATAGGAGCTGGGGTTAACCCACAGTATTTTGTCTCTGTCACTCCTTCACGGTCTCCCTCTTCTCCTGCTCCGTTGTGGACTCCTCTCCGGGGCTGCAACTCCAGCCCAGGTCTGCTCCTGTGGTGGCTTTCCATGGCCTGCGCCTCCTCTAGGCCTCATCCACTGCTGCATTGTAAGCTCCTCCATGACTGCACAGGGAGATTTGCTCCACATGGTGCCCATGGGCTGCAGGGGGATAGCCTACCTCACCATGGGCCTCTGCTGGGCTGCAAGCAACTGCTGCTCCAGCCTGCAACACCTTCTGCCCTCCTTCTGACCTTGGTGCCTGCGGGGCTGTTTCTCTCATGTGTCTGACTCCCCTCTCCCAGCTGCTGTTGAGCAGCAGTTTTTTCTGTTTCTTCAATCTGCTCTCCCACATGCACAACCAGCGTTGCTCATGACACATCTCTGGCAGCAGTGGGTCACTTTTGGGGCAGCTGGAGCTGGCTCTGATCTGACACAGGGTAGTGGTTGGCTCTGCTCACAGAAGCTACCCCTGCAGCCCCCTGCTACCAAAACCTTGCCATGTAAGCCTAATACAGTCACAAAATTAAATTTGTACATAATTTCAACTGATGGTCCTTTAAAACAGATGTTATTTCACTGCATCTAGTTTTACATGAGTGATTGTTCTTTTCACTATTTAGCATTTCTCCAACCTTTACTCTATCTTCAGGCTTTATCCACGATTTATATTTTTTCCAGGCAGCAGTGAAAAATGTTAATTAGTGTAGGACAAGAATTGATTCCTCTGAGACCCCATTAGGACTGCTGTGTTGTTAATTTGCAGGTGATCCACTGGTTCAGTGACATTTATGATAAATGCAGAAGGGTTGGATGTTTGCTCATGGAGGCTAGTTAAAAATGCATCCCAGTGATCAAATATTTATAATGAGGTGAAGATTGTCAAATTTCATTTCAGAATGAGATTTTCAGTCATAGCAAAGGGAACTATTAAATAAGAGTCTTAAGGCAACTTCTACTTAATGATTTCAGGTCAGCCTAAGATCCAAAGCCCCTCCCCTTGCGAGGAATAAGCATCTCCACTTAGGAGGAAGTGGCATGGGGGCCAGTCACAGGTCTTCTGAGCCTATTGTAGTCAGTGGAGTCACCGGACCCCCTGCTCCAGCCAGTGCTGCTATATTCTGCTTTGCCTCATCTCCATCTTTGCATGGTAGAAATAGTGGGAAAAGCACTGTGCACACCCTTATGATCAACAGATACCAGACAGAGTGAGAAAGGTGGGCATGGGGATGTCCAAACTGCTAAAATGTCTTCCTTCCATTTTAGCTTCCAGCCCCTTGCATTTTTCCTAAATAAATATATCAAGTTTTTGCATCCTCTCAAATGACTCTAAAATTTGATTTTTATGTGAGATGTTCCTGTACCAGAAGTGCTGTCTGAGGTGCACAGTCTTGAAGGGTGAGCTACCAAGCTCCTTTTCCTGTTGTGTGTTTACAAACTTAATGTGCGTATTCTTGATGTAACCCTACCCTGTGAATCCAATAAGACTTGTCTGTGCATATAACACAGCTCTTCAGTTTGAAGTAAGCTTGAGTGCAGCTGTACAAATGTGGCTGGCTCCTAACTTTGCAGAACTGACTTCTGTATACTTCTCCGGTGAGCTGTGTGAAGGTGCACACTGTGTGTAGAATCATTCCTTTTTTCCATCTCGTTACTTTTCATATTCACGGTAGCCTTTTTGTTGAGATATATAAACCAAAGGCTAGTTAGTATACATGAATTTTTGTAACTAAGGCCATGAACCTTATCAGATTGTTGGCATTTCTGTATTCTTGTGACAATTTATTTGTCATCTCCTTGAAGACATTCTTCTAATAAGACTGAAAAACTCTATATGTGAAAATAGGTGTGAGAAAGAAAACTCTATTTAATTTTGGAAAAATCTGTAATATATTTAATTGATAACTTCCGTGTCCATGAGTGAGATTTGTCATTATTGCTGTTGTATGGTGGAGCTTTGAATTGGGTTGACATACACTCTGTCATACTGACAGTCCAAGATAACGACCGGTGTGCGTTGTATTAGGCACTGTGCAAACCCTAACAAGAAGACTGACTCTTTTCATCCTGAAAACACAAATAACTGAGCTGACAAATAACTGGCAGTTTAGACAAGCCCCGGAGAATAGGTTTAACTAGCATCACTGTACAACAAGATACGTTATTCTAGTGTTTTCACTCCAAAGTATTCATCAAAGTATTCATGGTGTTCTGAGATTTACTCTTGCATTTCAGTATTAGAGAGATGAGCATAGGCTGCCTGTGATTTCTGCATCCATAATGAGGCCCATTTGGTTCAAATGGCAGAAGACAGCTTCCTTTTCCGAGAACTTGCTTCCACTAGTTTCAGGTATCCTGGTAGATGAGGGAGTGTGCAGTCACAGAAAACAAAGTGTCAGATTTTGCTGGCTATTTAACCTGATCATATGAAGAGCTTTAAAAGGCAGCTTTCAGCTTTTTACCTGATTGTACTCACATAGTTCTCATTATTTGCTTTATCAATGTGTTTTTCCTTCAAAATATAAAGGCTTTCTCTAGGTAAGGTGCAAATGTATGCTTTTTTTCCTCTTTTTTTTTTTTCTGTTTAATCTGACAAATGAATAATGGCAAAGGATCTGAAAATGATAACTAGTAATTCATAAGTGCAAGTAAAATAATACAAATATGGCAGGGTGGCTACTCTTTCTAAAATATGAAGATGTTCAAAGACTAGGTAAGAACTATTATTCTCTCTTTGATTGCTTTTATTTCATATTGTTCTTCAGCAATGTTTTCAGTTATACTAGTTTTAATATGAAGAGAGCATTTCTAGAGCTGGTAGGGATATGCTTAGACTTACAGCATTGCGTTTGGTTCTTGGACTTGGATGCCATGCTTCTTTGCATTTCCCTTATCCCTTGCATTTTCTTGCCACTTTTGGAAGCAAGTCAAATACTGGAATACTTGTGACAACTGCCCTTAAAGGAGAGTAGAAAGAAAAAAGTGTTTGTGTGGTTCTATGTACTTATGCCAAAGACAAAGCCAGTATGTGGAGTTTGTTGTTGGCAAACAACCACCAAAGTGGCTGATAGTTTAAGGAGTCTGTATCTGAAAAAGACCTGTAGAGTTGCAGAGTAAAGAGGGCATTTTAAAAACAAAGATTGTTTTGAGGAGAAAGTGTATTTTCAGTTTACCAACATGGAGAGTGTCTATTTTGTTTTACCTATATGTGCTAATACATTGAATTAGTCGGTGGCAGTAAACTGAAAAATCTGTCTTGTCTGCTTTGATCCAGTTCCACAAGCTAACTGACACTGCTTGCCTGAAAGGCAAGGACAGAGAAAGTCTGGGGGCAAATTTCCATTTCCCTGATCACGGTCACTCTGCGCCAGACAGAGGCAAGTTTATGCAGTCCCAAAGTTGTTCAATATTCAGTGACTTTTAAGGACTGTAAAGATGGCGTTGGGTTTGCTCTGATATTTGAAAGCTCTGTAGATCTGTCACAGTGGTTAAGAGGCAGCTAACTACAAGAGTGTGCAGTACAGCTATGGGGAAATGAGAAGGGTGACTTGCAGCTGTAGAGATTCAGAAGCTGCACACCGTGTGCCTTGGCCTGTTCTGTGAGCAGGGATGAGAGCTCGCAGGGGAACCTTGTGCTTGCATAAATCCTTTTGTATGTTGAGAATTCCTCCTGCGTCTGCTTTGTCATGGTTTTGTGATTTTCGGTTATTGGTATTCCACATCATAACATCATGTAGTGGACATACCTAGTTCTCAGAAGAGAAGGACTACTACAGTCCCCACGGTACTTTGCTCCTTTGTTACCATTTTCCAGCCGGAGGGAAAAGATAGAAGCTCGCAGTATAAAAACTTGCAGATCACGAGACCTCGTCCCTTTTTCCGCCGTCTCTCATCTTGGCAGCACCTTGCTCTCCAGCCGTCTTATCGTTGGTAGTAGAGTAAGGCCTACCTTGACTTTGGGACATTCTCTCTCTCTGTATTGGATTTATCAGCTTAAATTGTAATTATATTGTATTATAGTGTGTTGTTTTGCATTCCGATATTTTATTTAGTAAATTAGTTTGTTTCTCCTCAGATTGTTGCCGCTGTTCTTTGCTCTCAGGGCCATCTCCCTACCCTTTTCCCCTTTCCCCTTTTCCCGGGACGTGGGCCCTTGGGTCCCCCGTCCCCTTTGTCACGGAATCGGGCCTAACGCCCGTAAACCGTTGACACTGCTTACATTGATTTTTAGATCACCTACCCTCAGATCAGACTTGAAATAATCAATCTAGGAGTCTTGAAAAATTGTGGTATGTTTTTATTCATTTTCTTTATTAATTGCAGAGAGATTTCCTGTAGCACAGTCAAGTAGTGAGAAATGAGTTCATTTTAAAGCTTTGCTATTCAGCGCAGCATGATGCTGTTATTTCATTCAGCTGTGATTTTATAAAGTAGATTTCAGGACTTTTTGTACTCTGAAGCACTCAGCATCCTAGGTGGTTGGAACTGCACATTTGGATTGCAGTTTAAGGCTGGCAAGAAAAGGATTTTGCCATCTGGTCTTGAGAAGTGCTTAGCATCTCCAGCAAGACATTGGATAAAGGCCAGTGAAGGTCACTGGAGAATTGGTGCTCCTGCAAATCACAACAGGATTGCCCATTTCATGTGATCAGGTGTGCATATAATGCAAACATTGTCTATGGCCTTATCTACACTGTGGAAATTTCTCAGCATCGCCAGAACATTAATGCAACCTTATGTGTGCTCACAACAGTGAATGCTAGAAGAGGTCAAACCCACTTGTACCTCCTGGGCATCCAGAAGTAAGCAGAGCTTATATAACACAAACACAATAATATACACCATAGCTGCTGGTCTTATTATCCTAGCCCTGCTGAAATATTTCATTACTACTTTAGCAGTTTAGAAAAATCTCCACTGTAGAAACAGTATGATGTACATTTTTTGCTTATTCTTCTTTCTCCTGAAGATGGGTGACTTGGTTTAAGATTGTTAAAACCATAAAGCTCTCTGGAAAGCATTACTGATTAGGTAGTGCAAACGCAGTCTTCTTTTTTTTTCAATTCATAATCATTAAATAGACTGAACTGAATATAATTTAAATTACCCTTTGTTACAAACTTTCAAAGAAATTCTAGAATTTGTTGAGCAGACTTTTTTGCTATATTTGAGAAACAACAGAGGCAGCCCTCAGTGGCATAACAATATTCCTTGCAGTACACTGTGACACGGAAAAAGGAGAATTATACAAACAAGTGGAGAATTATATTAGAAGACAAGCAGACATGAAGCTTTTTGAACAGACAGCATTTGTACATGAAGGTGGCTAAACTGGCCTTATGTAACATTATTTAGTATATCATAATAAGTGGCGTGCAGTTCCAATAGTATCCAGTGGGAGAATGGGAACATTCACTAGCAAGAGTCTGAACTGCTATTTTTGTTTTTGCAGTATGTTTATTTCAATACTTTTTTCTCTTTCTGTTTTGCCCTGATGTATTTTTTTTCATTACTGGAAATAATTTGTTTCACATATTGACAGTTAAATTGGAAGACAGCAGTAGTACAGGATTGGAGAGAAATGATAGAAAAAGTAGCCACTGTAAATTGTGATGTGTACCCCAGAAAAATCTCTAAAAAATTGATTATTTATATCAGAATATGCTGATTGAGATGCAGCATTTTTTATTCAGCATGACTACTTCCTCAGTGTCCTAAAATGATGTTTATGGGGCAGTGTGGTTTTGAAGGTGTCATCTGTTATCTCAGGTGTGTGAGTGATATCTTACCCTCGAGTGATCAGAAATCATCTCCTGGTGTTTTTCACAAGAAAAGAGATTATGTCAATACCAGTTGGTCAAATCTACTTACAGAAGTCATTCTGCTCATTGACTTGTGTATATTCTTCATTGCTTTCTGCTTTAAAATTGTGTTACTGTGCACCATCATTTCATTGATGGACAATATAAGCTCTGTGTATGGGATGTTTTAATTTGAGTATAGCAGAATAGAAAGTAGTGCCTTGTCATTAAATAGTCACAACTATTACTGTAGTTAAAAATGTATTATTATGCTGACAACAACAACAAAAAAGAACTTTAAAAATATTGAAAGGAGAAAAACAAGTTTTTAGTTTTATGTGAAACTCAGGAAAATAATTTTTCCCTCTGAACTTTCTCTTTTTAAATTTTTTTCTGTCGTAGGAAACTTTTTCATAAATCTCATATCTTCTGAATTGTTGTAGGGTACACAAGAAGTTCTATCTCAGCATTTCAGAACCTCATTTTGTTTGAAGACATGCTGGGCTTGGCAGGAAGGAATTTAGGTAGTCAAACAGAAATATAGTTTAATTATCCTCTAATTACTTTATTTGTGGATGGCATTGGCAAGAACCTGGTGCAAGCAAAAGTTTGCAGTGATAGCTGATTTGAAAATGAGCTTTTTATAGTGGAATGATTAATGGTGACATATAGCAGGAATCTGCACTTCTGAAAGTTTATAAATCTACCAATTCAAAAAGAAAAGCAATAAAAAAAAATTCCAGATGCGCATACTGATTCTACAGTAGGGTAACTAATGGGTGACCCTGGAGAAGAATAATTTTATTTGTAGAGTGAATCCCTATATTGTTGGCTTTGTTTTAAATGGGAAAAAATGAATGAATTTAACTATTTTTTGTGTCTTTTCTGGATTCTTCTGGAATCCTCTGATTCATAAGTATCAAGCTGACATACTAATGATCTTTAATTGGTTTTATTGTTTTATCTATTGAGAGCATTCTGTGTATTTTCAAGAGATGTAAAATTTCAATTCTGGTTCTTGGTGGTTCCATCTGTGAATTCTAGTTCCAATTCTGAATCTGAGGTTATTTTAATTCTGCTATAACTCTATAGTGAATTCGATCAAAAAGCCTCATCTTTTATAGTTTCTTAGGTCTATATGTGAATCACTTATGTGATATTCCAAGTTTTCCTTTGGAGGGAGCAGTCCTCAGAGCATAGTATTCGTAATGAAGCTGATCTGCAGAAGGAGAATAATTGGTACTAACAGCAGTGTACAGTATACTCACACATTGTGCTTTGTTCCTTGAGAATTATGAACAGATTTTAATTCCCACTAGATGGAACTGCATGTCTTTTGGATATATCTGGGTTTTCCCTGGCTGGCACAGGGAAATGCATGTTTCTCAGTACTCAGTGGCACAAAGGCTGCTTGTACCAGAGAATAGTCACAGAGGGAGGTGGTTGTATCACTGCCTGCTGCAAGGGCTACATTTCACCTGGGGAGCATAAAAACTGGGAACAGTTGAAGGTGAGATGTTATGTATTAACATATTTTCTCACTCACTTTCCTCTCTCCTGCTGTTTTCTTGGTGATCTGTATTGCATGTTGACAATGAAATTGCTCCAGTTGTTTTCCATGGCTACCACTTGCCCACTAATGAATTTTTCATTGTTAGCAGTTACAAGATTTTTTTCTAGTAGATTTTGAACACAGTGCATCCTGCTCAAAAAGCAGGAATTTCTTTTCACCTTGGCTACCTAGCAGAAAACACACAAACAAAAAAGCTCACTTGTACGGTGTGGGTAGATGTGTTTGTCTTGTGCTGGTCTTAAGTAAATTTGCTTTGCCTTTCATTAGGAATTTGTAGTCCAAGCAACTTAAAATAGGCATTGATTATGTTTGGATAACAGAACAAATCTAGTGACCAGATGTATGTGTCTTTCTGCATGCTTTGTCTGCAGTATATGCCTAGGAGAGCTGTAGCAGCAGTATACTGCAAGCTTGAAGCCTGTGGGTGGGATGCAGAGAAAGATGTCCTTGTAGATACGCTCAGGTTAGCTGGGGGAAGTCACTGACACTGCTTTGTGTGGCTTACCTATGACACTGGTTTTACTGCTTGCCTCAGTTTTCCACTTTTTTGGGTTACCACTGGAGGTAGCTGCTTGATGATATGTGATGATATAGGTGCTAAGCATTTGTTATGTGTTTGTCTTAAAATGTATTGAATAAAAAAAGTAACAGATTGATTAAACCAATACTTTACTAATGCAGAACTTCTGCTGTGTCATTTTTAGACAGCTGTGTCTCCCCTCTGTATTTGACATCACAGGAGTTGCAAGAAGCTACTGCCTTTATATTTGTATTTGTCTCACTATGTTTAAACAGAATGACTAAATTACATAGCTCTTCAGTGAAATGTGCAGTGCCTCTCACTTTGTTCTTGTTTCAGCAGTCGTTGAAAAGAAGAGGTAGCAAAGACCTACAAAAATCAGAAAAAAAGTCACAGCAAACACCAACAGAGGTATGTTGAAACAACAGTAATCTGGATCCTTATGTGGAGGTTTCAGGGACACTCTGGAAATGTGATTTTCAGATTCGCACTTGCTTGTTTGCTCTGATCTTTGATTTTCTACATGCTGAGAAATGGAGAACTCTTACCCCAATCTGTAGTCAGGTGGCATGATGTTGAGGACTACCTAAATGAACTGCTTGTGCTGCAACAAAACCCACCAGCTTTCATGTACTCCAAATATTTTAGGCAAAGCAAGTAAATGGAGCACCAGTGAATTAAGATTATAGGCCGTTTGTGTACAGACTTCAGGATTTTTTAACACTGTAATATCTACTGCAGTGCTGCAAGTTGTTTTTACAAGGTACCCACAAAGGGTCTTTTCTGGGGGCTGCACAGGGTTTAATGGCAAGTAAAATAGACTTTCTCTTTTTAAATTTAAATATTTACTTCCCCTTATTTACTTTACTGATCAGTGAAAAAATGATCACAGGAAAGTCTCTTTGTATCTAAAGCCATATACCTTCAATTGTTGATCTTGTAATTTAAGATGATCCACTGGATGTCTCCTGTTTTACATCAACTTTCTTCAAATGCTTCTCTTTCCTTTTTTTTTTTTTTTTTTTTTTCTAAGGAGGACAATGAAGACCTGAAATGCCAGCTGCAGTTTGTCAAAGAAGAAGCAGCTTTGATGAGGAAGAAAATGGCTAAGATTGATAAGGAGAAGGACAGATTTGAACATGAGCTGCAAAAATACAGATCATTTTATGGAGATTTGGACAGCCCTTTGCCAAAAGGTGAAGCAGGTGGTCCACCTACCACAAGAGAAGCTGAACTCAAGCTTCGGTTGAGACTTGTGGAGGAGGAAGCTAACATTCTTGGGAGGAAAATAGTGGAGCTAGAAGTAGAAAATAGAGGATTGAAAGCAGAGCTTGATGACTTAAGAGGAGACGATTTCTCAGGGGCCGCTAATCCACTCCTGGGAGAACAGAGTGAATCCCTGTCAGAATTAAGACAGCATTTGCAGCTAGTAGAAGATGAGACAGAATTGCTGAGGAGAAATGTAGCTGACTTGGAAGAACAAAACAAACGCATAACAGCTGAGCTGAACAAATACAAATACAAGTCCGGAGCCCATGAGAGCTCTAGGCACCATGATAACGCCAAGACTGAAGCACTGCAGGAGGAGCTAAAAGCTGCACGAATGCAGATCAATGAGCTGAGTGGCAAAGTCATGCAGCTCCAGTATGAGAATAGAGTGCTCATGTCCAACATGCAACGCTATGATTTAGCCTCTCATCTTGGGATCCGTGGCAGCCCCAGAGACAGTGATGCAGAAAGCGATGCAGGAAAAAAGGAGAGCGATGATGATTCCCGTCCCCCTCACCGCAAGAGGGAAGGTCCCATTGGTGGGGAAAGTGACTCAGAAGAGGTGAGAAATATCCGGTGCCTGACACCCACGAGATCTTTTTATCCAACACCATCTGGGTGGCAGAAAAACTTCACTGACAGGCAGCAGATGAAGGACATTCGCTGTGAAGCTGAGCGACTGGGCAAGACAATAGATCGCTTGATTTCTGACACGAGCACCATCATAACAGAGGCAAGAATTTATGTTGCTAATGGGGACCTGTTTGGACTGATGGATGAGGAAGACGATGGCAGCAGAATACGCGAGCATGAGCTTCTTTACAGGATCAACGCGCAGATGAAGGCATTCAGGAAAGAGCTCCAGACTTTCATTGACAGACTCGAAGTTCCAAAGTCTTCAGATGATCGGAGTGCAGACGAACCTTTGTCAGTGAGTCAGGTAGACTTTTACTTATTATGGCCTACAGGTAAAAAACCTTGGCCAAATGAATTAAGACTAAAATTTGATGTATGGCACCTTAAAATTCCTAAACTAGAACGTGGACAAAAATTTCTATTAAATTATTTGAAGTCCTTATTTGGCCATATGCAAATTTGTTCTACCATGGGGCCTATTTGTGAATGGTGAATAAATGGTCTCTGTGAAAGTGAAAGAATTATAGTTTAGGTACGAATATTGTAGGAAGTGGAAGAATTTACTCCTCCTTCTGGCTTTGCAACTGTACTTGCCAGAGTTAATGGCAATCAAGCTGCACTGATTACCAGTAAAGGCAGTGCAGATAGCAGTTTTTGCACATAAATGAACACGGTTGTTTTCTTGGTGGTTGGATTCTTGTTAAATGAATATAAACAAAATCTTATTAATTTTAAACAGGAGAAAACATTTGATTTCCAAAATTATAAAGATATGACAAACCACAGAGAAAAATAAACCGTGAAAAATCTACATGAACTGCATGGTGGTGTGTGAATACTGGATATTGGAATTGTTGTAACTGGCTGTATCTTTCATTGAAAGGTTATGGGTCACTGCTTACATGCAACAGTGACTAGCATCTTTTCTGCAGTTCTTTTTTATTCTTCTCTTATCCCCTAAGGAAAGAGCCAACAACCATCCTGCATGTGACGTGCAGAGTTGTCCCAAAGAGGTTTTGGGGAGCAAATTCCTTGCTGACTCAAGATCTTCTGCCATGAAAAATGAAAATTACCTACCATTATCTTATTATGCAGTCCTATAGTTGGCAAATGCTGTTATTGGTCACGGTATTATCCTGATGTTTTAGTAAGTCTCTTGCTGTGTTAATTTATGTGTGCTGTCCTGCTAGTTTGCAGTTAAATTAGTTGCCAGGTGAAGCTGAAAGCTATTATTTCTTATCCCTATGCTGACTAATTAGTCTTTTGTTTCCTTGTATCAGAAAGTCACAGACGCAGTGAGTTTAAAGTTAATCAATTACTATACATGTACTGCATGAAATCAAACAGAAAAGACATTTGGCATGCTCACTTTCTGATCTAGCAATAGCTCTGAGCTTGTAGAGTTCCCATTAACTCAGAGGCAGAGCACTGCATGGGTTGATACAAATTCAAAGCAATCCAATTGGTATATTCTCTAAACAAATAACATCAATAGTGAAATTGGCATTTCAGGGCTTAACCATGCAGAACTCCTACTGAAGTCAATGGGAGATGGGCACTTGGTCTCTCTACAAGCATACTCTGAATCACTATTTATTTTGTTAAAACTTTGGACTTGGTATTCCATTAATTGACTGTTCTCTTTGTCTTTGTATTTACTTTCCCAGATGTTCCAGCCTATCATTTTACTTATTCTCATCCTTGTATTATTTTCATCCCTTTCATACACAACAATATTTAAACTTGTCTTCCTTTTTACACTGTTTTTTGTACTGTAACCCATTCATCATTTACTGTTCATTGTAGTATTATTTTCAGTTTGTTTATTTTGTCCACCCTCCAAGATAAGACGTGCAAGAGACATAATTTCTGTAATTGCCACTGCTGTAAAAACACTGAAGACTACTTGTTTGCCAAAACAAACCCCCCCAAACTGGAAAAAATACAAAAATACAAAAAAAATCCAGTTGAATAGGAAACCTGCTCACCATAGTGTTCCAGGTAAGCAAGCAGAATATTTTTCACTTTCTCTGCTTTTTATCATTTTTGAATGAAATATTCCTGAGTGTCTGGAACCAATTTAATAATCATTAATTTGCACCAAATCAGAAGAAAAACAGAACTATGCAGAGTTGGTATGAGGAGTCTGTTCCTTTTCTCTTCCCACTCCCAGAAAAACAATTTGCATTCTAGCCACCAATGAAAAGTAAAACCATATGCATTCTGCAATTGAATTTCACAGTTTGTATACATTTTGTGTGGTTTTGATGGTATTTTTCTGCACTGTGTTATGTAGATTAGACAGTTACTTTGGGGACAAAATAAGAATGGTTGATATAGAATACTTGTGTGTGGAAATGTGACAAGGGGCTGGGGCCTCTGAGAATTAGATACGCAAGGAGGATGCTAGCAGAGCAAGCAAGGAGTCTGCTGAGAGATGTAGGTTGGCTGCATTCTCACTGTGCTATAGAAAAGTGGCCACACTGCAGTCTGACTTGAACTGTAGATGGTGATGCTGTTTGCCTTGTCTGATGCCAAAACAATAAATAAAATAATAAATAAGTGGTAATAAATAAAGCAGCTGCTTTTCTAGCTGATAATAAGGATTCCCTTTCTATGCTATCACTTAACCTGCTCCCACATGAGAAGAGTTAATCTCCATGCCTCTCCAGCTGATCAGAATCCTGCCGAGAGCTGTAGCCCACTGTAAGAAATAGCAGAGAGACAATGTTTTGTAAGAAACCCATTACCAGGTAGGCACTGGTTGGACAACAGAATTTATTTTATGAGAATGAAAAAGTTTACAATCTGAAATGAAGGGATCCTGAAGCATCCAAAATCATTTTAGCAGGTTCCCACAGTTTTTAAGTCTGTGATGAGCAAGGAGAATGGTGAGGAACCCTGCAAACCTTGATACAGAAAAATCCTAGTGAGAAATGAAACATGTTTTTCATGTCCTGCATTCAGCCTTAAGGGACAGATTGGAGCTGCTTATCTGTTTCATGCCAAATATTGCAGAGAAGTGCACAGCCCTCCATTTTTCTCTATTTTAACAGTTTCTGAGAAAACTAATAAAATCAGTACAGAATCTGTCAATAGCCAGAAGATAACACTTAGCTAAACAAGTCCTCTGTGTTGTGCTGAACAGAAGTGGCTTGGTCTCACAAAGAAATGTGATAATTCTACTTGTCAAGAAAGGCTGCGGATTCTCCCCACTTACAGGGGTAGTGGGCAAAGTCCACTTCAGAGATGAGTAGCTAAATTCAGCTGAACACATTTGCATCCTCTATCGGGAGTGTGTGGGAGTCAGGCAAAGAAGAGCCGAACTGAACACTGCTGATTCATCAACTTATCTGCCGCATAGTGTGTAATTCTGAAGAGCAGTATGAAAAATAGAAGATTTTGCTTTTATATGGCAACAAGCCAGATATGGCACGTTACCTGGCACGTCACCTACCAGTTCAGATCTCAGTTATACCAATAGTGGATTCACAAATCTCATTTTTGAAACAAAGAACTTCTTAAACTGTGCTGCAATGGCAGAATACAGTGGTATTGCAGAGTAAAGAAATGTTTATTGTTATCCTCATGATGAGAGGAGGCTGAGTTAACCAAATACATATGTTTTTTTCAAGTGAAGGGAAAGTGCTTCAACAACAAATCATAGATTCTTTTTAATCAAAGTAGAATTAATATTTTGAAGTATGCTTTTATAGCAAAAAGCTCAGATGTTAAGTGAGAACATGTACATCACATAGCTAACTAACCTTTACAAAGTACGTTTGCTCTCACAGATCACCACTGCAGCTTACCTGTAGAAGTCACCTCAAGGCATTTCACTGATGAAATACAGTTCCTCTGAAGCACAGCCAGGGACTTGCACGAGTCCTGTAAAAACAAGAGATGTAATATTTACTGCTGCTAATAGGGCTATTAAAATAAATGTGGTAACACATTACATTAAGGAATAAATGTTACAATCTTAAAACTACACAAAAAAGCTGCACAACCTATTAACGAAGGGAACATAAAATAATCAAAATCTTTTTGAAATGGATGCAGAATTTTGTTCTGTGGAGTAGAAGTAATACAAATCTGAATTTGGGTTGGATACTGGGATTAATATTCTATCCTTTCAAAAAAAAAGGTTACTGAATTTCAGGCTCAAGATTGCCTTAGTTTCTCTGAAAGATTAGATTTTTGATTCCTGGGTTCACCGGGAATTCATTTCATGTTCTTTCAAAAAGAAGAGATCTTGCATGTACTGATCTAATTCTGATACTTTTACATTTGTATACACTGGAATTAAATCAGACAAATTTTTGTCACTTAGAATATAGATGCTTTTTTTTTCCTTTAATGCAACCAGAGAAATATTTTCTTTCCTATTTAGAGGCATTTCTGAATACTCTGAGAAAATACCTCTTTAAATATTTTCTTTACTTTTACTGAAACATTCCCATGATATTAGAAAGATCTTCTCCAGGATCCAGTGATATTTCTTTCAACCAAAAATATCCATGCCTGAAGCTCCAGTTAGAGACAGCATAAGTGTCTGCTGACACATGTCACCACTGCGTCAGTATCAAAACCAGAAGTGAGCAGGTGCTATAGTGCAGAAATGTGCCCATAGTCAGAAAAAAAAAATGGCCAAAACTGTGGCCGTCTAAATATGTGTTATAAAAAGAGATGAACTGCACATGAACTTTCGGAGTTGTTTACAAAAACAAGCAGAGCTTTAGGATATTATGTGCCCTTCCCCTTAATCACCTCAGAATTTGATAGGCAAGTAGGAGACTTTAAAGGCGTAAGTAGCAGGAGCCTAACTCCCATTGGCTTACATTTCTGTCTCTGATATAATGCTGGGGGTAGTGATATTCAAACTCAACTTTTGCCATTACACATGCAGTTGCCTATGGGGAAAATTACAGTGGCTCTATTTAAAGTAAATATCTAAAGAATCTGTCACCAATTTCCAATGTACCCTTGGAGAAGTGACATAACACTTTGTTGGCTGTGTTTCTCCACTAAGATATATGCGATTGCAGAAGTGCATGATGGTTAGAGGAGACAGAATTTGTATTCGTGGCTGCGCATTTCCTGACCTATATCCACTGCTGAGATGTATTTCACAAAAATACTGAGGTGTAAAACATAACTTTATAGGGATCCGATGTAACGTTGTGTTGACTACAATGGCAGCAGTGCTGCTGTTCTTTCTTGTTACCTGGTTCATGCTTACAGGGCAAAATGGATATGCTGTCCCTGAGCTAGTAAGCAAGACCAAAGATGCTCTGAAATGATCTTGAATGCAAACTGCTAACTAGAGCACACTCTGCTGAGTATGTAGTCAGGTTATAGTCCATGCTAAAACTCACACTTCTTTGTCTTCAGTCTTGCACAATGAAGAGAAATTTAGCTGAGGAGTTGTTTAAAATGACCTTGCACTTGTTTTGTTGAAGTGCTGACTTCTAGCACAAGCAGAGCTGGTACCAGGTATGGACAAAGAATGCTTTGCTTACGGAAGCAGACTGTCACATGTAATTAACCTACAATGGCCTTCCTACTTAATTTGCCTGTGCCAGAGCCCAGAAAGCCAGTCTTACTGCATTTTCTAGTTTTATTGTAAGGTGGGCTGTCTCTGTTGGATGGTTTACTTTCCTCCAAAGCAAAATCCATTATTACTGTACTTAGGAGTATCAGGTTCAATGAACCCAGGTTTTAATAGCTCGTTTTGTGTTGTTTTGTTTTTTTTTCCCAACTTCACTTTGTCTTTCCCTTATTAGAAGGAGTTTAGCATGGCAGTTTGACCTATGCACAGCACTATTTAGTTTTGCCTACCCAGCCTAAATCTGTCTCTGAAATGTCCTTCCAGTGCTGTGGGTAGGTCAAGAAATTTCCTTTCTCTGTGCATCATCCTGCAAAACAATGTGAGTGAAACAGAGCCTGCGGCCATGCAGGACTGTAGTTCTGCCTGGCCTCCATCAGGTAAGGAGGAGGAAAAGTCTTTCCGAGTGTCTTTGCAGTTACCAGAAGGTATGAGGAGCATAGAGGGATGTTCTTGTCAATTAAGAGAATGCTTACTACAAGCTACTGTTTTACAAAGCCTCATGCGTTTTTAATTCCTCACGCCAAAGGAAATGTAGGATTTTGCCAGAGTAAGACCTCAGGTCTGAGATTTAGTCCATTATTTCCTTTAATTTTGCTTTGCTGTACTTCAAAGTCTTCACATAGCACAATGAGGGACACTGAGTTAGCAGTATTAAATACACAAGCATAATAGCTAATGCTGATGGGAAATCAGCATTAAAAGACTTCAGATCATGTATCTTTTTGCATGGTGCAGCTGTGCTGGGGAGGAGCAGCCATGGCACCCAGACTCCAGCTGTGCCTCTGGGCTGCCCCTGGGCATGTGACCCCACTGTCAGCCATGCCAGCTGGCCTGCTGGGAAGCAACCTCCCCAGAGTGTCACGCTTCTGCATTATGAATGGGAAATTGTAATTCCCCTGTGGTTAGAGGCTGAGTTTTTTTCTTCAGGGACGTTCAGTCATGCACTTGGGCATCTTAGTTCACTTTGAGATTGTCTTTGAAATTTCCACTAATAGCCCAAGTCCCATTATTTATGTCACGTAGGGGCAGAATAAGCACCCAAGTAATATAAATACAGCTAGACCATATAAGGAGAAAAAATGTGTTTTCCCTGAAACCTGCTTTGCTATTTCCTATAAAATGCACCGAGATCTACAGTCTTTATGCTGAGTATGGATCTCATGTATTGTTCTAAGGAGGAGAGTGCTGACTCAGCAAGGAGGTGTGAAACCTCATGTTGTGTCTTCCATCTCAAAGATCCTCTTGTCATCAGCTGCTCTGCCCCAAAAATAGATGTCACTCCTGCCTAGTGTATTTGAACACAGATATTAGATGAGAGAATTTGTCCAGAATTGTATACTACCTCAGTCAAGTACTTTGTGGCTTCTCTCCAGGTACACACAGGGATGAACACTCCCTAAAGTGAGTTTTATGGCTGGGGTGGGTCTCAAGGAATGCCCACAGGTATGAGTAACCAACAGGGCAGTGGGACGTATGCAGCCATGGCTGGGGTCCCCCTCCCCCGCTGTGCCACTGCAGAGCAGTCTGATGATGCAGCACAGCGAAGCTTCTCGGCTGCACAAGGTGTGGCGTCAGCAGAGACATAGGGAGCTGGGGCTACTTCTGCCTGTGGAGCAGCTCCAGGATCTCCTGTGGATGTTCACTGGCTGGGTCATTTTTGTCATGTTTCATGCCAACACTTGCTGTGGGCACTCCTAGTCAGGGGATAAGTTTCTGTGTGCAAAGGAGATTCTCCATCCAATTTCAAGTACTTTGCTTTGCTGAGACACAAAGAAGCTAGAGAGAATCTAATCCAGAATCCTTATGAAGTAGCAGGAATATTTGAGTATATCCCAAAGAAACCATTGTCACCATTTCCAGAATGCAGGACAGTAGGATTACACAATGCCCAGTAATTCTGCCCTTTCTAAGTGCTAGTGCATGAATGCAGGAAAAAAAAAGATTTTAGGGAGGAGTGGTTTGCTTTTAGCTCTTGCAGATAGCTATTAGCCAACAAAACTACTGCTTTAAACACACTCCCCTTACAAAGCAGTTTATGAGGATCAAGTTGCAAAGCTCAGAATGATCATACTAAAAGTATAACCCTAGAAGCTGGGGCTGGGAAGCAGAAAAGAATCTTCCTTCACAACATGGACTCTAATAAAAGCAACTTAAAATTGCCTATTGTCATAGCTGTAATGTTAACACTGTCTGCTTTGGCAAGCTTTAAAGACTGGACTGTACTATAAAGCCTAAAAATGTCCTGGACTTGGAGTTGTTTACACAAAATATGAGCAGATATAAAGTTACAGAGCTGGGGGTTGGAAGAGATGGCTTTAAAGCCATCCTCCGTGCACTGACGTCACGTGGAAGCCAGCTGCTGGGATGATGCTGAACGGAACTGTTTTTCAGTTTGCAAAAGTTGTGGAGTTATTCACAGAGAGTTGCAAATGCTGCCCAACCAAAAGGTTGTATCTTGCTTAGCTTTCTTATTTCTTTTAAAGATCAAGATTCGCAGAACTGGATCTCAGCTAGCTATGCATTTCCTTGCTTTTGCTGCTGTTTACAAATGGACGGAAAAACTTCTCAAGGATTTTTAATTCCATGAAAGGTATGGCTATGGCTTATTTGAAATCTTTGAGTAGTTAAAATTAAGAAAAAATAAACCTTCAATTTGCTAATTACTATTTAAATATCTCTTTGGTGTTGCTATTTATATGTTATTTGATGTTTTATGTATCTTGTACATATTCTTTATTCTTAGAGAAAGACTTGGCATTAGTTCAGTTTTTTTTTAGCACAGGCACAGATATAGCAACAGAACAGGGACAACAGGTATCGTTTTGAGCACTTTTTTTTCCCTTTTTTTTCTTTTCACTTTTTCTCTCTTCTCCTCTTCACCCCCTCTTTCTCTTTCTCTCTTTCTCTTTTTCTGTCATTCAAATGCAGCTTTTTTCTAATGATAAAGTGTTCAGTATTTGTGACATTCAGCTTTCTTATACAATTGAACAATAATTACTTTATGATTTTCTTAGTCATTGAAAACATAGCAACTTGTTGGAAATACAGTTTAATTGCTAATTGACTTTTTTTTCTTTTTTGTAAAATTAATGGAAGATTTTTGTGTCTGAATGGTTGGGCACAACCAGTCTAATCAATCTCTGCTGAAAACTGATGTCTCCTCAGACAATGTCACTGCAGATTATTTTGAGAAGTCGGTAGCAGTTGATTTCAGACTGCTCTGCATAGTTAGATAGAAAGGACACAGGTAAGATGTGGAGGAATAGTAACAGTAACGTCAAATAGTAGCTTAAACCATTTTTCTTTCTTGAGAGGAGGGAGAGCTAAAGGAAAAGTTAAGAGAAAATGCGGCTGATGTAGACAAAATTATTTGGTTGAAGTTGATTGCTGTAATGAGCTTCTGACCTTGTCTAGGACATGCAGAATATATCAATACTGCAAGAGCACAGATACTGCTCTGATCCACATGGCTGATTAAAATGTGGCATTTGACATCCTTTTGTGTTGCGTAAGCCATATGCAGTACCCATGGGGACATCTTGGTGCACCATACAGACAGGGTATACTGTCTGAAGTACAAATGGGATTTTACTGCTACTAGAAAATAAAAAAGCATGCAAACAAACAATAAAGACCAAGAAAAAAGTGAACAGAGCCGCAGGAAAAGGAGATAAACTCTCTGAGGAAATTACCCGCTGTACAATGGCAGCAGTTCTCTTCTCAGAATTTATAACAACAGGAAATCAGAGAAGAATAAGAAGCAATACAAGCTCCTTGTGAATCTTAGAGCTACAAGTAACTACCTGTAACTTCTGTAACTAACCTCTTCACCACATCCAAGACTTGACTACATTTTGATTATCTCCAATTCTTTTTGTAATTACAGTCTTATATGAAACAGCTTGGAAATTGTTAAGACGAATGCAAACAGCAGTAGTAGCTCCCAGCATGAAAAAACCACCAGAGGCCTCTTCGATGCGATAGGCATGCTCGAAAGGAGTAAATCTTTATTCTTACATATATATATATAAATATCATGTATAGTCTTGAGTTTCTTTCAAGTAATATGCTGCTCATTGAATCACAGACATTATTACCAATGGTGCACTGGTAAAATCACAATTTCTTAATGTTACAGACAGATAATGCCAGCCTCCCTAGTTCATGACTTTTCAGAGCTTACATATATTTTTTTGTTTCATTGTGACATGCATTTGAAGATTTCAGTGGAGCAGAGTAAGTAGAGAAGTTACTTGTTTAGTTCTCTGAGTTGTATTGAAAAGTTGTAAGGGCATAAATGTAGCAAAAAAAAAAAAAAAGGAATGACTACTAAAAATTACAACCTTTGAACTAAGAAAGTTGGAAAGTATTGAAGTAGTTGTAAAATTATTTAGCAATAGATGCTTAGATTGCAACAGATCTCAAGTGAAGTGGAATTCTTTTGTAAGTTGTTTTTGGTTGATGCTGAAGTCTGGTTCAAAGCTTTGGCCTGGAGAGGTGCAGTCTCTGTAGCCTGGCCATCTTCTCTAGGAAACCATGAGTGAACTAGTGCCTGACTTCTGTTATAATGAGAATGCTGTGTTGTCTTTGAGCCGTTCTTAATTTCAGGGAGTTTTAGGTGTTTGTAAAGCTACTGCATGCATTTTTAGGCAGGTAGAAGAAGGGCAGATGATCATTTCAGAGCTCCCAGGCAGCTGTGAATCAGAGATCAAAAAAGTAAGCTCCAAAATCAAGTTACACGGTGACTTGATTTATGTTGCCATGAAACAGGTTAACAGACACTTTTGGCAACTGCTTCCTCAGTCCCAAGGTGCTTGGGGTCAACGGTTTTACAACCAGTGGGCTAGGACTGGCCCCAGGGTGGCTGCCAGATGAAGTGCTGCAGCAAGACTTCCTGTGGCACCAAGACCTGAGTACCTTCTGGGCTCAGCTGAGATCTGCTCGCTTGCTCATGAAAGAAGCTGACTCCAGGATTGGCATGAGCTTACCAGTCAGCTGAAATAATGCAGGCATTGGTAAGAGCTGACTACATAGTAGCCACAGCTGAATCAACAAGTCTCACCCAATAAAACATGGGATGAGGAAGAGCTTTACATGAAGCTCAAGTGTGAATATGTACTACATCAAAGAAGATGTGGGTGGTAAAATGGGCAGTTCCCATGAGCTGACAGTCACTGTCTATCAGTTGGGGAAATGAGCAAGTTCCAGAAAGGTAAACCAGAGCTCACCCCTTGTTCACTTTTTGGTAATTAATTTCCCTTCCTGTACACTTGGCTTCTGGAAGGAGACCAAAGCAATGCAGAGGCATTTTGTGACTAGAACTAGATTCCAGGCCCACCTAAGTAACACAACAGCATGCTTTGAGAGCCAAAGTTAATGACTTGAGCATCAATGGATATGTACCAGTTGTTACACTGCAGAAGCCACTGTGACTGAATGAGTGTTGTTTTGGCCTTGCTGACATGGTGAATGTGCTGGCAGTACTGGAACTTCTGTTGCAAGCCTAACAAAGCAGGAAGAGTACTAGGCCCATAAAGTCTGTAACTGCTTTGTTCCAAAGTCAAATGAGCAGATCCAAAATACTTCTCTTAAAACATTTAGTAGTTATATTAATAATTTTTCATCAACACATAATAAGAAACTAAAGATTCCTAAAGAGGATCAAGAAACGGAACCACAAATGAGTTAATGTTCTGAGTAAGGTTTTGAACTAAGTTTGTGTTAGTGCTATCAGATAATTATTTCCAGTTTTCCCTATGCTGGTCCTGGATCTGATGGTTACTGTGTATGTTTGTGAACCCAAAGTACATAAACTCTTAATAGAGGCCTGTGTGTATGTGCTTGTTACCTGTTTCTAGCTTTTCTCTCCTGTTTTTCTTCATATATTCTAAAGTGTCCGTATAGCCATGAGAATTTTCTTCTCATGTATCAAGTTTACAGTCTTCAATTGCCAAAAGACTGTCAGTCTTTCTCATGCTAAATGCATGTGTGAAAGGAGTGCATCAGCAAACATGATACTTTTACTGTTGTGGTTGTCTTTTGAACAAATGTAAATATAGCTTTCACCCTCAAGGACAGACCTTACAGGATCCCAAGGTCCTGAGGTGCCGTTCAGTATCACACAGAGTCAGATTTCACGGAAAGCAGGTTTATAGTGAGGTGTAGCAGCAATGATATGAAGTCGCCATGGTGTACAACCTGAAGTGGAAGATGCTGGTGAATCCTGTGATGCTGGTTGTGCATCCCTCCTCCAGTTTTCAGATCGGATCTGTCTGCCTCTGGATTTTTGTCCTGCAATGCTTAGTTCTTCCATGTTCTTGTCACCCTGCAGATATATGTTGTGCAGTCTTACGCTGCTGTCTCCTGCAAACACATTTAAACTAACTATTGTAAGGTTTTGTTTGTTTGTTTGTTTGCTGGAAGCTAGAATGAAAGACAAGACTAATTCTGATAATCTTTTAGGAAACATTCAAGGAAGAAAGATAAAGGCAGAGCTGTCTTGTTGCTGTTACACAGACTATAACCATGGACCTGCATAAACAACTGGAGAACACTGAGAGGAACTGGAATAAAGAGAAAATGGAACTGCTGGAAAAATTTGACAATGAAAGGAAAGAATGGGAATGTCAATGGAAAGTTATGCAGAAGAAAATTGAAGAGGTACTTTAAAACAAAACTCTGAACACTAACATTTTTACTTGAGTGTTTTCAGTGACTAGAGACCACTTTCAATCTGTTTTTCTCTGAGTTATATCCTATTTCCTGTCAGTCACTGGGATTTTGTAATAGTTGATGGTAGGATGCAGAGCCTGGTGTTAATCAGTATTTGCAATTACTCATTTAATACTCAGAAATATGAAGCAGGAGGTTAAACATAACTCTGTGTTAAGTTTGCTGTATTGTTGGCTGTATATACTTGTGCCAGTTCTTCTGGCATTGAGCCATGGTGCTCATTTTATACATGCCTTTTCAAGTACAGACATGCTAAACAGATCTGAATGTACAAGGCATAGGAAAATGCATACTCAGTAACAAAAAAAATCTAGGTATCAATTCTCTGGCAAAAAAAAAGGCATTACATGGCACAAGTCTGGTAGGATAAATGGTAATGTTAAAAAGAATGTAATACATCATTCTCTGTATGATGCAGAATTGTTCTGTCAAGAACCTTGTCCATTTATGGACAACATTTAATAGAGAAAATGGCTACAGTAAATAGCACGAAAGATCTGACACCACTTGTGTTTACACATACTAACAAACATTCAGTTTCTGCCATTTCTAAGGCGTCTCCTTCCAGAAATAATTTAGATAAGTATTTATTACTTCTTTATCCCCAAATTGTCACTTGAGTAGAACCCTCTGGCATCCTGAAACACATAAATTTAATCTGCCTTGGCAGTACATAGAGACAAGTTTTTTCATCACTGAGTTCCACATTTTTCATGCTGATATACACATGGAGTAGTTTTGCTTACTCTCTGCCAACACCTCCCTCTGGCTGAGCAACACAGGAATGTGTGGCAGAGACTGCTCACATGGAAGTATGAGATGGAAAATGAACTGCAGCCATATAGTGTCCTCAGCATGCAATGTTACTTCATGTCAGCTCTCCTATATTTTAACTGAAGTTTTTACAAATTTTGGTGTGACAATCTTCACTACGTTATGTCTTGTGTTAGGACAGTTCTGTGCTGTCTTACCTCATTTCGCAATCCAGGTAAAGGTGTTCAAAAGTTATTAATGTGACCTGTGTATGTAGTTGAATGCAATATTGTTAGGTTTATGAGCTGTTTTGGAATGATGGTAATGTGTTGTGAAAAGGTGTTCACATTATTAGTAGTTGTGACAATGGACATGAAGGCCATGTTTGTTCAATGTTTTATTAGCATATGGATTAGGAAAATGTGATAAACAGGAAAAGAGATGAAGAATGGAATGGAGCTGAGAGGAAATAAGGGACCACACAAAACTAGAGATGATACCCAGGTTACTGACATCCTAAGGTCCCTTTTTAAGCTATGACTGTAGGTGCCCTTGATTTCAGTTGCCTGGCAGTTCTTCACTGAAAGACATGTCTGGAGAAAACAGGAGATCCCTTTTTAAATGCTGTCATCTGCAGAGGGTTTTCCTAAACAGGCTTGTGCTACCTTATCAGTTTGTAATTTTGTTTGGTAGTTTTCTTAAGCTCACCAAATACTAACTTCATTCAAGGATTTCTCCAGGAAGGCCCATGGGGGTTTAAGAGATTGTATTGCTGAGTTAGTATCCTTCCCTCTTACTGCTGTGCTGAATCCAGATGAGGCCCTTATTTACTGGATATTCCAAAGTTTAGCCCTCAGGTCTCTTGAATAGTTGGGCTTTGAGAGTGAATTTTGAAAGCCTCAGAGGAGGTTAAGTGTCAAGTCTCTGAATATGAGAGTACTTCTAATTCACAGCGCTACTCATGAAATGGCCCCATGTTCTTCACATTGTCATTCTTTTTCACTGTCCTTCCAAAAGGACAGTGCACAACAAGAGAGCAGGCAGATGGCTGTTCAGAGGTGCTTGCTCTGTTCTTTCTTCCTAAGAGCAAGTTAAGAATGAATGTTTATAAGGAACCATGGGATTCTTGGCACTAGAAATTATAATGTAAGCAGAAGAGGTTTTTATGATGTTGCTATTTTTTCTACTTTATAATTTATCACAGTTCTCTGGTTTGAATATGCCGGGTGACAGGAATTAGTACCTTTTCATCTACTAGTAAAGCCACTGGTTCTCAGCAGATAGAAAGAAAATAGGATGGTGACGGCACATTGCCAAATGAGTACTCCCATTCTGGAGTACTCATTTATCACTGAAGTCATTCCATTTGTCTGAGAACCAGAAGAGTCTGCTTTAGTGCAGATGGCACTGTATGTGATGAGAACTCACTTCTCTGCCTTAAACTAATATACTTTACCAGGCTGTGACGTAGAGCCCTCTCTCTCCTTCACATCCGTTCACATTCCCCATGCAGCAGGTCAGAGCTGTGTTCACCACATAATGCACTGATATAACTTGGAAGGCAATCAGTTTCTGGTGGGACACTGGCCTCGTGAGATCTCTTGGAATCCCATCCTATGTGTGCCAGCCATTTATTAAAGCCATGACAAAGGGTTTTAAATGGTAACCTCCCTTTCCACATCCTGTGACAATAATATCCTATGGACTATCATGCTGTGTGACTCAACACTTTTCTACTAACACATGTATCAAATTTTTCCACTCAGTGCTACCAAGTGAAGCATCATTTGAAATAGAAGATTAATATATGGTTGTTTTTATTTTTCAAAAAGTTCATCAGAGTACTGTGGTTTAATAGAAGGTTCTGTTGTTTCTTCAGCTTTACCAGGAGGTAAAACTTAGAAGGGAGAACAATATGAATGTCCATGACAATAAGGCCATTCAGAGCAAGATGCTGCAGCTGTCTGTGCATTCTCCTACTTCAGAAAAGAGCGACACAGTGGAGCTGAACTATCAACACAATGTGGTAAATGATGGGATGGAAAAGGGGAGTTTGCTGAGTAAAACGGGACCTGAATGCAAGGAAATCAAAGCCAAGAGAAAAAACGATACTTTGTTAATGGACAACCTGGCTTTTGAGAACCATGAGGAGCTTGAAGACAGCCTCAGCATTAAAGCTTCCAAGAAAAATGCCAAGAGCTATATTGGTGATCTCAATGTAGTAAGTAAAGTATTAGCATGTTTCAGTTACAAGGGTGAAGAAATACTGAGAGCTCTGGCCTGCTGGGGTTAACCTGATTTTATTCTCCCAGCAAGGCACTGTCTCTACTTTCTCCTTGGTTTGCTATTGATGTGCATTTTCTCACTGTTTAAATGTGTTTATAGCATTCACTTTACCTCAGTTCATAACCCGAGAGCATTTTTATATCTTTCCCTATGTTGCTTTCCTCTGCTATGACTATTAAATGCAAATCACCACAATTTTTAAAATAATTCTGGAGATGCTATTTAAAATGCTTATGTTAAAAAATTATGCTTATATTTACAAAGGCTCTTAAAGAACTTGCCAGAGTTAGTGAAGAATTATGCAGCTATCAAGAGGAAATTCGGAAGAAGTCTAGCCACAGAAGGTAAAAGCATATTTGGACTCTTTATCTTAGAGGAAGAAAACAAATAATAAGTCTGTGTTCCTGTTCACTTTGAAGGGAGGTTTGCTCTTGAATTTATCAGCAGCCGATCAGTTTCTATCCTCTTAGTCTTTCAGTACTCAGCATAAATCATTCAAATGAAATGTGCTGAAATATGGTACAGGCCATGTTTTACTAGTAAAATGAAGATTATCTATAGAACTTACAAAATGAGGTAAGTATTTGTATGAGATTAAATTGTACATGTTTATAATAGCTATATAGAGGCTTGGGAAAAGGAACAGATATTTTTGTCTGCCCTGATCCCATTGTTGTGTGGTTCTATAGAATATTGTATGTTAGGCTGGGAAGTTTCTTACATTAATCCCAGATTTAGCCTTAAATGTTGGAGATGTGTCAGGGAATACCTGACAGGGAGTCCTTGCTGTAGGATAGTTAAGAAAATAAGCAAATAATTTTAGTGGCAAGGGAAAGGAACACAAGATTCCCTGTGCTGAGATTTCTTCAAATTCTTCTTGTTTGTTTTGGATAAATTGTATCAGCTGCAGCAAAACAGCTCCCGAAAGCTGTTTTTAAGCAGCCAGTGTTAAAATAACCTGCTCATAGGGACATGAATCCATGCTGAAGGTTCCCTTAGGGAATACCCTTTTTGCTTATTCCTGAAATACCTCTCCTTTTATGCCCAGAATGAAGTCAGTTCCTTTCTTGGGGGAGTTTGAAGAAACCCAAAACGCAGTTATTCTGCCTGAGAAGAACCATTTGTCCAGCAATGAATCACAGTCTTCAGTTGCTTTTGAAAGAGAGGAGCATAACAATAGGAAGAATCTGATGAGCTCCACCAAGGTTTTGAAGGACATGTCTTATAGTAGTCTTACTGGCAGCAGAGGAGCTGACTTCAGACCTCGGCAACAGAAAGAAGCTCCACCAGTTCCTCCACGAAGCACTTCTCGGCACCTAACAAACTCACTTTCTGCAGTTGTACAGTTTTCTGAAGCATCAATGAGAGATCCAGGCATCAAAAGCAATTGCAAGGTTCAGGACTGTAGGATTGGAAGGAAACTGACAAATCCTTCATCTATAAAACAAAATGAAACTGCAGTGGCCTGTGCAAATGAGGAGCAGGCTGGAAAAGGTCCTGTCATGGTAACTGCTGCAATACCTGTAACCAAAAATGAGTTCAATGTACCAAGTTTCTGCCACAACACATGGGCATACGATGTTGGTAAAGACAGCAAAAGTGAGCCTTCCCCACTGTCAACCCAGAAGAGTTGTTCAGATGAAAATATGGCCCATAGCAACAGAATGCATCAGAAACAAAATTCCAAGTCTCATTGCAGTCCTTATTACAGTCATGACTTTTATGCCCCTGCTGCCCTGCACAATGATCTTTTGGGAGACTCCAGTTACACTTTGGGAAAGACTCAGAGAAATGAAACTTTAGCAGCAAAGATTGATGAGTTTAACCGGACTGTATTTCACACAGATAAACGTAACAATACTTTGCAAGAAAACCAGGTGATTCGGACAGCATTAGAAGATCACAAACCCTGCAGCCCACCATGTGACTCTGCTGTTAGCAGGACAGAAACTGTAGATACGTCTTGTGTTTCAAATCCCAAATTCTCTGCAGCAAAAGAACAAGAAACTAGCACCCCCAGCAAATCTGTCAGAACAGTAGGGCAACAAAAGCAAACAAATGGACTTCCAAATACTAGTGGTTATAGACACATGCTTCATGAGCATGACTGGAGGCCGAGTAATTTATCCGGTCGCCCGCGTTCAGCTGACTCAAGATCAAACTATGGTGTTGTTGAAAAGCTTTTGAAAAACTATGAAAAATCTACAGTGACTTCTCCATGTAATGCAAAATACTGCAAAGATAAGTGGACATGGGCAAACTCTGAATCCAATGATGGGGGTTGTGAGACATTGAATCAGTATTTAGAAATGCTTCCGATTGAGCAAGGAAAGCAAGAATTTCTGAGAAATTCAGCCAGGCATATTGAGCAGCAACTGAAGCAAGGAAAGGAGAGACAGAAGTTACCAGAGGTAAGGTTCAGAAGAATGGCAAGAACAATATAATTCAGTTATTAATTCAGTTAATTAATTCAGTTAGCTTCAGATTTTAAAGTGAGGCAGACTATCATGATACTGTCAAGAATTACATAAAAATTGATACCTTAGGCCAGGATCTAGGTGAATCAGAAGGATTTCCTCTAAAGATAATAGAGTTGTGAGAGGGCAGAAGCGTGTTAAGTAGGCATGACTAGTGAAGTTGTGTGCCAGATTGTAGCCTCTGCTGCTTCTATGTAAAACTAGGTGTTAACAGCAGTTCAGGGTTTGAACTAGTGAAAATTACAATCAGATTTTAATTCTCTCCCTTCTTCCTTTAGCTGGAGACTTGTTTCATAAGCCTTCTCGAATGATTTATAAATCATATAAAGTCATAAAATTCAAGCGTAGGCTCACAAGAACAGAAGAGTATGGCATAACTAATTAATTTATATTTGGCTGAATTGTATTTGCAAAAGTTTAGAAGTGCTGCCTTTGCCAACATTCTTAATGAAAAAAGAAACAGATGTTGTTGTTTTTTTTTTTTAAATATACTGTAAGTTACAGATTTTTAACAAGCCTCAGAGAAGGAAAAATCTGTTTTCCTGAAGAGCTCCTTGGCCTAAGAACACAAATGAATGTGCCCCTTAGTGTCTCAAAAACGAGAAGGTAAATATGTTCAGAGCTGAGAAACTTAGATGGATTCAGACTGTCAGCTGGTATGCTTTACGCTGTCACAAATTCAGACTTCAGTGGAGGTATGTGGATTTAAACAGCTGAGAATCTGAGCATGTAGATTTTCTTCTGCGTGTTTTTATGTCAGCTTTGCTGTGATGCAACCTCTTGCTTAGCAGAAAAATCTTTGTTACAGCAAAGAGGAAAACACATGAAGCCTTTGATTTCTTTCTCATCCCATGGAAGTTTGATAGGAAAATGGAGTTTCGACAATAAATATGTAAGGAAGAAATAATGATCAGATAATGACTGAATTTGCATTGATGCAAGCCCAGAATTACTTTACTGAACCAGCTGGATTATTTTCTCCACAGACTCACACTTTATGTTGCCATTTATGTTGTATAAAGTAAGTGTAGAATACTGCCTGGATTGTTCGTGGTTTCATTCTCAGTCCAGCAGCTTTCATGTCACAAAGATATGAAAAACTATACCTGGCATGAAGCATGGAGGTTTATCTTCATTATTTCAGATTTATATTACTATAGGTAAGATCAAGGTCTGTTGCTTTTCCTGTACATATAAGGCTTGGCATGCAGACACGACACTGCATTAATAAATAATCATTCTAAATTATTTACCAACTGTAAACAGCTCTGTGCTGTGCTAATAGAAAGAGAGTTCTTAGCAAAATGTGTCTGCTGAAATAGAAACTATCAAAAAGTAACTAAAAAGTACATAGATCATACTCTAAGATGCTGAGAGTTCATTCACAAGACTTCGAAAAATGAAAGGAACTGGAAAATGAATGTTCAGTTTTGGCACTTCCAAAAATGAAAGGAAATGAAAAATGAGTGTTCAGTTTTGACTTGCATTAACATTTTGTCCCTTTCCTTGTGTCTGACACTTGTGTCCGCATATTTTAAACTGCAACTGAAGTGAGAATCCCTATACATAGAAATAACTGTTCTTTTGCATTCTGCGCATTACTTTCTTCCTTTTAATAGCTTCGGACCACCTGCTCTGTGGTCACCCTAATTGTCTTCCTGCATTCCCAGTGCATTCCCTGAAGGACTTTTCTGCTGTTACTCATTAAACCAAGGAGTTGCTTTTGTGTTCTAGATATCTGTGCCAGCTAAATGTTCAAGTGGGAAGGGTTTCTCCCGGCCAGCCCGACCAGCAAATCGACGCCTACCTTCCAGATGGGCATCCAGATCACCATCAGCACCGCCAGCTGTGAGAAGGACAGCATACAACTGCTCTGTCTCCTTTCGGTCAGAGACCTCAGTTGTCTGAACCCAGAAATGGGCTGGATGGTGTTGTGAAAGCTCTGCACCTCATTAAAACTGTGCTCGGTATGTGTTGTAGCAACCAGCTCTACACTGTCCTATCTTGTTCAAGAGTGACTCCATCACATGCTGGATAAAACGTTTTGAATCTTAGGTCATCATCATGGTCTTCAGTGTTTTTATTGAGATGAAACAATGATACCCCTGGTTTTCTCCATTTTTTTTTTTTGTACTAGCTCACAAAGAATTTATTTTGAGTGGCATCTTTCTTAATTTGCCAATCAATTTTGATTTGAAACAATGTATAGTGCTGTATATTCTGACTCTTCTGCAAACAGCAGAACATAAGGCTGTATGCATGATCATGTGTTTGTAGGTGCATGCATTGGACTAGGAAGTACACAGGTCTGTATTTAGAAGAGACAAACTGTGCTAGTGTTGACATTGAAATTACAACCTATATGCCAACAAATATATATATATACTTTGTGTTTATTTTAAAAAGTTTGAAATATACAGTCCTGATGACATTTATATTTTGTATATCTTTTACATAGGTTCACAGGTGTAGTATTTAATGTACAAAAACTAAATATGCATTTTTGTGACTCTAATTGCAGCGATAATGCCTTGCACAATATGTATCTGAAGCAGATTAGCTTGACTGATTTGCCAGTCACGCTTCATGGCATCCTCATTCCGTTTCCTAACCCTTATAATACTAGGTCAAAATACCCAAACATATTTTTTCTGAATTAAAATATTATATGATTTGTAATACATTAGCGTTTTTCAACACCAGAGACATTCCTGAAATGTTCTGATCTCTTTAAAAACGTTTAAGTGTGCCATTATATATATAGCATACTGTAAACAGTTCAGCAGTTTCAACTAGTGTAAGATACAATTTATGAAGGGAAAAAAAGGGTCGTATATGCTCAATTCTGTAAAACTTATTTTTCCTTCTAGCGTTATACTTTGAGGTTTGGCAAAGTCAGAGAACAATGGACTTGTTTACTTTCACTCAAGGCAGGAGAACAAGGACTGTTGTTCCCAGTGCTGCAGACACACTCCTTTTTTACTCTTGTCCTAGACTAGAGTGCCTGAGCCGCTTGCTAGCAGCGTACTGCTCCCTGGCTGACTTATGTCAGTCAGTATTGAAGTTTACTTGCATTCTAGCAACATCTGCATCTAGTATGGAAGTACTGCATCGAGATCTCATCAAAGTAGTGCCAGAAATCCTCAACAAATGGCATCGGAAGAGTTATTGCCATCATCTGACTCAGTTTGATGGGCCATCACAATGATGTGTACAGAGCCTGGCTTGTTCTTTCCCACAGTGTGAAAGAAGTGCAGATGCTACCCAGACTCTTTCTGAGAAGACTGTGTCCTTCATCCTGGAATTTTTTGCACCCTTTTCTAGGCTGTTGCTGGATGCGCAGGGTAGTAATGATGATAAATGGTACCTTTAAACAGCATGTCTAGGTTAAAAGGAGTAAAGAGGCTCTTCTACATTAGCCTAATCTCATCTTGCAAATTTTCTTCTTCTTCTGGAGAAACATAGTGTATTCAAAGGAATTTCAAAAATCATCCCAGGATTCATTAATGTACACATCTTCATATGTGAATGTAAAAAGGATTTCAGAGAGAGAGTAGGATTTTGTCCTAGTGAATTGTATGTTTGGCAATGTAGGGAAAATCAGCGGTGCTTAATTTGATAGTGATATGTTGTCTTATGCTTGTCATGCTGAGAACCCACACCTTTTTTCTTCTTTTTAGGGCCTTATTTTTCTTTCCTCTGCACAACTGCTTTTTTGCAGAATGAGAAAACAGACAGCCATGTGTTCTGAGCAATGTGCCCTCTATGGTAGGATCAGTAACTTTTCAGGCATGCCCATGTTGGATTGAGTGAGCGTTAGAGCCATAAATCCAAAACTGTATGCAGAATCGTGGCTGCCTGCATGGCAAAAATGTGCTCAGACTAATTTGTCCCATCTAAAATTCCTGGCACTTTCTGTGTGTGAGTATATATATGAAGGCTTCAAAAACATAAATAATTAATCAAAAACGGTTTGGATTTTATTGCAAAGTTATTACTAGAAAACACAGAAGGACAGAAAACCTTGAAGAAAATTCATACAATTTGGACAGAGGTAAAAATCTGTGTTTGAGTGAAAAATGAAGATTATTATAAATTTTTCTCTTTGCCCTAGTTTAGAGATTGCACTCCATTAAAGTCCATAGAACTAGAAAGATTTACAGTGAATTTGGAACATTATTTAAGATTGTTCTAACTATGAAAACTAGCAAACTGAAATGCCTTGCAAATTGACCTTTTAAATGCCTAAGTAGCCAGGCAACTTTAAATGCCTCTAGCTGAGGAAAGGGTAATATGAGAGAATGGTAAAATTATGGTTCTTTATTTCAGTCAATACTGACTGCAGTCAAACTTATTTCAATTACCTTCATGGTAATGTTATGGAGTTTTGTTCTGAAAAATGGTGGTGTGCTTTTGTTTTGAGAACGTAACACTACAGAACAGCTTCCCTCAATTAGTCAATGGATGTGTTTCTTTTGTTCACTTAAGTTTCTTTGATCACTTTTGACATATATCACGTTGAAAAACAGAGAAAGGATCAATTATCTACAACATTCCCTTATGTATGTAAGTTTAATGAACAGAAGATTTTTGAAATAAACTAATAGGACAAGTTCATTTTGTCAACATTTTCTGTGTTCATCTAATTGAAGACATTGGTTGTGATGCCTGAAAGTATCAAAACTGGTGATTTTTGTCTGTAGGTGGTTTTCTGGATATACTGATTTTAGAAACTTGCCACTAAGGCTGTTCAAATATTCTCTTCAAACATACCCATGATGGGGCCAGTGTACTGTGGTGAGGCTTTTTGTTCCCAGAGCTGTGATTACTGAACCATAACACTGGCTTTATTGTACGTGTTTGCTGTAGGAAGAGCTCTGAGTTCCCCCATACAATCTCTGAAAGGAAAATGCAGTCATCTTGGAAGCTCTCGGGCAAGGGAGGCTCTATATGCCTGCGCACAGGCACAGTCATAAAGGAGCAACAAATGACTGAAGTACAATTGGCCTGGTGTCACCTATGGAAGCTGATAGTTTTCTAAGTTGTTTTTTTTTTTTAATAATCTTTTATTATTCTTCCATATGCCATCTATATGCCATCTGCCCAGTGAGGTGGTGGAGTCACTGTCCCTGGAGGTGTTCAAGAAATGTGTGTATGTGGCACTGAAAGACATGGTTAGTAGGCATGGTGGTGATGGGCTGATGGTTGAACTAAGTGATCTCAGTGATCTTTTCCAACCAACTTTTATGATTCTATGATTCTATGATAAAGTCTTAATGCAGATACAAATTGTTCTTACCTGTGCTCTGAACGAGTCTAGGATATTGTTATGGCACGGTTAGTGACATTAATATTGAAATGCAGCAGGAAATTTTCAAGGTGTAAAAACCTTAAATGAAGTAACAGAGAGGACGCTTAAATCAACACCCTCTCACACACAAAAAGCCAGCTGCCCACTGACATATTTTCAAGCTGTCAGTGCTGGAGGATGTCACTGGGAATCAGCTGGCTGGTGCTTAACTGATGGAAGGGATTGTTCTGTATTGTGCTTGGAGATGGAGCCATTATCTTTCCTTCAAACTCTTAGGGAGAGGCAGAGACACCGAGTCAGTCAGACCATGCCTACAAATACTGCACAGCAGGCTACCCGAGCGTTTGAACACTGGGCTGGATCATGGCTTCTGATAGAGGCAGAAGGAGTAAAGGAAAAAAATGTGCTTTTAAGCTTCTAGACATCATTCCTCAAAGTCAGAGTATATTCTCACTAAATGTTTCATCTTTACAGTATTAGTGATAGACTTTTATGTATCTTTAAGATGTTACTGAGGGATGAATTTTGCATGTTCTCCATCAACAATACAATTATCTTTGACTATAATACATACTGTAAAGGAGTTAGCTGTTATATAGAGAGAAGAATTGGCAATCGGTGTAATGTGATTTTCCAGAACATTCAGAGCACCAGTTTATTTCTCCAGTTGTTTTTTTTTTTTTAAAGAATTTGTTTCTGTAAATAGGGATTTTGTATCCAATGGCTCAACAGCAGCTCAGCAAGCTCTACAGCAGCTCAGCAGGCAGGCCATTTCCCTTGGAGTTTTGTTATCTCTGGACCAAGCCTAAATTTCCTAGCATGCAAGAACTTATGCAATTCTCACACTGTTGCTATGCAAAGAATTCCTTTGGCTTTGAGATCTGTCATATACAGCTCTAGCTGTTACACTGTTGATACTCTCTATTGAACTAATCTGTTGCCATCTCTTTGATTGTTTAAATGCTCTTTAAACTGGAGGGCAGAATGCATTTGCTCTCAGTGCACTAAGTCAGCGCCCCTTTGGCCTTTCCATCCCTCCTTGATCCCAATGAATGTATATTTTTAGGTAGTTTACTGACATTGCTCTTTATGTATACGCCATACCATAAGACTTTCTACTTGTACCGACGTCAAAATATTTTGGAACAGCCTATTCTTAAAAATGCTGGTATTATTATTGCCATTCAAAAACATATTACATCTTAATCTATTGTTTTGCATCACTGAAAATACATTTTTTTCATCAACTGTTAATGGTGTATGTTATATAAAACTTGTTGCTCTTGCTTTCTGAAATGATGATTGATGTGCTTTGCCTCTACCCCTTGCCCACACACCTTTTCTGTTTTGCATAATACTTGTTGTCAGCAGAAGTGTATTCCTGATGTGTGTGGTTAATCCTGTTGTGTGGCTGTGGGAGCTCATACCTATGGGTGCCTTGCTAGCTATATTACTCTAAAATCAGCTGTATCAGATTTTCCCTGGAGTAGAACTTGAACCTTCAATGAGATCAAAGTGAAAGTGTGCAAATAAAAGTCAGAAGGAAAACATCAATTGAATAGGAGAGTGTAACACTTGTTAACGCTGTGGCTAGTTCTTTGCTTCTAATGGAAGGTCCATGTGTACTGCCTACTTCTTATCTCCTGAAACTTCCGGTAATGTGCTCTCTTTTCTCAATCAGCATCTTTGTATGTACCCTTTTCTCATTCTGTGAGCTTGTAGTAGCAAGAGATACTGAAATGTATGTTAGATTAATACCAGTCCTTCCTCTTTCTATATTTGATGGTATGGCGATTACTGAAGTATTTTAAGGTTTCATTTGTTAATCCTTTCAGTGGCAGCAGTTGGTTTTACCAGCAGGTACATGATAATGCTCATAGCACGAACATTCCTGAATGCACAACAGATTGGATCTTCCACCCACACAGGATTCCCAGCACTGAGCAAGGGGACACTGTCATGCTGCTGAAACATGGAGATTCCTGGAACATGAATGTAAACCAACATTTTGCTTGAGTATAACCAGAGCCAGCCTGTACTTCATCTTCACCGGTAGTGCCAGGAAGCCTGATGAGAGTACAAGAAAAATCAGTTCCTCAGAACAGGATATTTTTCACCAAAGTGGTACAAATTTACAGTCTTATGATCTTTTCTGGCTGGATGCCCTTCTCAAAGGACATCCGGGAAACAAACAGAAGTAGCACCTGTTCTAGAACAGGGTATCTCATGAATTTGGATCAGATCCATTTCTTGTGGTCTTACATTCCTTGCTATCTAGGGAAAAGTGGGGAAAAAATTCAACTACTAGTCGCTGTAACAAGTTAGTGTTTATAAGTGCTAGGAAGCACTCCTATCCAGGGACTGCTGCTTTATGCCTTTTTTTCCAGTAACCCCAATCTGTAGGTGTTTCTGTGGGAAGGTCCAGAATCTGATTTTTCCTAGTGATGCCTGTTTGTGTGGCCAAAAAATCATTGTGGCCAAGGTTCACTGAAAAATGACGTTGTAGGGAAAAATCCCTACATCTTACTTTTGAGTCTCAGACACTTGGGCTGTATTGCATGAGATGTTTCCCTTTACTAGGGAGTAGAGGGGATCCCAATACAAAATAGAAGGACGAGAGCAAACACTGCACAGATGCATAATACAGGTAAGAAATCTGTACTGGTTGATACCAATGAGTGAGTTAAAATGCCTTGACCAGTCACCCCAGTAAAGGAAAACATTATTTAATATTTGGTCTCAGTGGACTTCTACTTAGTAGCATGTCCCATCAGATTTCCCTAAAGCAGGTGACAGTAGCTGAAAGAATCTGTAGTTTCACCAAATCATATTCATAACAGAAAGTGACTTTTATTAAAGAAAATTGCTCTCACGTGTGCACTCTGTGAACATGACACTGCCAGTTGGCATAGTGACACAGAAAATTATGCTTAGTTTTACATCTACGTCATGAGATACCTACAGCAGGTCATCTCTTCTGGTACTATATATAGTATAGAGCTGCGTAGGATATTGTTGATGGAAGTGCACCACAGGCAAATATATGTGTGTGTATGGACTGTTTGTTTCTTTGCAGAATCCTTCTTGTTTTCACAAAGATATTCTGACTGTTCTGGAAGTTTGAATTTGATTTTTCAAAATCACCTGGATGCAGATAAACTACCTAAGCTGCTCCTGATAAGAAGTCACACAGAGAATTCTGAAACCAAAATATCTACTCAGAGAAGTAGCCTGCTACCAAAGGAGGTAAGATGTTCACATGCTGATTCTTAACTGTCATATCTCCTGTATATATAAATGCAAAGGCACTGGATCTTCTGGACCAAATGATAACATCCAAAGTGACACATTAGCATTTTTCCCTCAAAGAAGCCCCACAGTGTCCAGTGTAGCTGGTTTTGCTCTAAGATACCATACACTGTGTAGATGGGTACCACAATCAAACATATTGCAAACAAATAAATTGTCTTCAATATTGTGTGTAAACAGACTCTTGCCCCCCAAAATGGTACTGAAATACTATATACATTAAAAACAGCCTGTAGGTTAATGAGACCCAGAAGTTTCTGAAGGCTCATTTTCTTTTAAATAAGTGAATGCAATCAAAGCTTTTACTGACAAAAAATGTACTTATAGATGCCATATTTTCCTTCCAAATATTGTAAGCCTACTGTACAGTTCTGATTCTGATTTTGCCTCTTGATCTGCAGGAAAGAAAAAACAACATGAAAATTAGAGATAGCTAGAAAAATCCTTTGCTTAGGCACTGCAAAATGACGGGTGTTGGTTTCCCTGTGCATGGGTCTACTACTACTTTTGTAGTACTTTGACAGCTTAAGGTTAAACAAACAAAGCCACACTCTTGTCCATGCTGGGAAGCTGAACCTCCATTTCTCCCCTGTGTAGTATTACTCCTTCCCCACCAGTCCTTCCATGAGGAGGTAAAGATTCAACCACCCAAGCTGAAGGGAAATGGGTCCTGGGAAAACAGCTGCCTGGAAGCTTCTCTTCACTTTCCAGCTCCTCTTCTGCAGGCCACCAGAGCTGCAAAGCATGGGAGGTTTCCATGGCCATGCTCTGAGCAGCCAGAGAAAGGTCTGTTTGTGGTTTTCCTGCAACAGGTGCTATTTGGGGGCCAAATAATTTTAGAGGCTTTTTGCTTTTGTTCTGTGCAAAAAGCTTTTGCCTCTTTTGTGCAGGAGAACCCTCATCAATGGATTTTTGCCATTTTAATTCTTCTTGCAGCAAAATTTCACTGCAGCTTGGACAGAAAGTGAAGAATTCCGCATTCACTACTGAAAGGTAGCCAAAAGCTGAACTAGAGGTATAAAGAGCCAAGAAGAATTTAAAACTGTTTAATAATCTCCAGCCAGTGATCTGCCATCAACCCCAAGTTTTTAGAACTGACTGATTTCTTGAAGCTTGGCTCTGGGAAATAAACCAACTTGTTTCTGCAGTCATGAGTGGAAAGTGGTGATGGAAGTAATCTGCAAAATTCAGAAAAACAGTGGTCTGGTCATTTAAACATCACTATGCTGCTTGTACAACCTCCTATGAGCAGTTAAATGTTAGATATTCTGTTTTTCCTAGGAAGTGCCATTCAGCACTACCCATATGTCTTTTGGTCTAGACTGCTGTGTTTCATAGAAGGTATGCATTGATATATGTCTGAGAGAAGCAGGCTGATGTAGTGCTGCAGACACCATCTCGGTGGCTCTGTAACATTTGAGAAAAATCAAAGCTCACTAGTTCAGAGGGCTTGCTTTGCTTTTATGCACACAACACATGAGTATACACACTGATCTATTTTTTACTGCTTCCTTCTTGCTTCCGCTTTTAGTTCACTCTGTGGAAACATCTACAGTGGCGCCCATATACAGAATCAATCTGAGCTAAACTGAAACAAACAGTGGTATTACACTGGCCTTGAATCTCAACCAACATCCTGATGAAAGGAAATGTCAAGCCATTTCGGGGTAGGGAGTTGGACCATGTCATTTATTATTCATTTCAGCTAAAGCAGCCCTACTTCTTTCTTTTGATATTCTGTTCAACCACAATAAGTTTGGTGCTATATCTATAGGGCCAGTTTGAGTATGTTCATTTTTTTTCCCTGCCTACATTCTTTGATGATTTGGAGAAGCACATGCCATAGTAAGAAGACTTGGAATAAAATTGAAGGGGAGAGGAACATAGTCCTCAAATTCAGACCTCTGGTTTAGTCTAATTTGTTCAGATTGCCTTTTTTTATTTTTATTTCCCAGTGTCAAATTTGCTCAGATTAGTCTAATTTGCACAGTCTAGCAATACTAACTTTTCTAGATTATTCTAGCTAGGAAATGTGCAACAGTGGGTAAGTAATTCTGTATTTCTGTATTCACAGCTTGAAGAGTTCCTTTTTAAAAATTGAACATCCACAGAGATTCATCCGTGTACTTATATTTTGGGCCTGACCACTGCACTCTCTGTTAGTTCCCTGTTCTCATTTATCTTAATCCAAAGAACAGAAACAGCAGCAAGATGGAGCCCGGGACTGGGACTGTGTAGACCTCTGCTCAGGTTTTTTGGGAAGCAAGAGACAAATTAGCAAATCTTGCTCAAACCAGTGGGTCAGTTATCAAAGGGATTCATACTTGTTTATGTCTGCAGAAGTGAGTGAAGCACTTGCATAGTTTTGCAGGTCTGGACTTTCATTCCCCTTCTGCAAAATAGTGGTTATAATAATGCTTTCTTTGGCTGACATGTCTGTTTAGATTGTGTGTTAGTCACTGTAGACATAGCAGAGAGACCATGGGAACTCCCTTTCAGGGCAGAAGGTATTGCAACAAATCCAAAATCCACTGAAATCATTCGAAGTCTTTTCTAGCTTGGATCATGCCCCGTGTGTTTAAGATCAATTTTCACATTATATTTTCTATCACTGAATTTGGGAGAACAATGAAGAAGGAGCGTGGAAAAAGGGCCTGAACAGATGTAAAGAGAATTCTTTGACTAACAAATGTCTCCAAATTATCTCTGGCAAAATTTTCTGAGTGTTAGTTCTTGTTCTGGAAAAATGTTGTGGATATGCAAAAGGCCAACTGAACATCTCACAGGCTGTCATCAAAGAATCATAGAATCACAGAATGGCCTGGCTTGAAAAGGACCATAACGATCATCTAGTTTCAATCCCCCTGGGTTTGCAGGGTCACCAACCACTAGACCAGGCTGCCCAGAGCCACGTCCAGCCTGGCCTTGAATGCCTCCAGGGACGGGGCATCCACAACCTCCCTGGGCAACCTGTTCCAGTGCATCACCACCCTCTGTGTGAAAAACTTCCTCCTAATATCTAACTTAAATCTCCCCTGTCTCCGTTTAAAACCATTCCCCCTTGCCCTATTGCTATCCACCCATGTAAACAGTCGTACCCCCTCCTGTTTATACGTTCCCTTCAAGTACTGAAGGCCACAATGAAGTCTCCCCAGAGCCTTCTCTTCTCCAAGCTAAACAAGCCCAGTTCCCTCAACCTTTCTTCACAGGAGAGGTACTCCAGCCCTCCGATCATCTTGGTGGCCCTCCTCTGGACCTGTTCCAAGAGCTCCATATCCTTCTTGTTCTGGGGACCCCAGGCCTCGACACAGTACTCCAGATGGGGCCTCACAAGAGCCAAGTAGAGGGGGACAATCGCCTCCCTCTCCCTGCTGGCCACTCCTCTTTTAATGCAGCCCAGAACACAGTTGGCCTTCCGGGCTGCCAGCACACACTGCTGGCTCATGTCCAGCTTCTTGTCCACCAGGACCCCCAAGTCCTTCTCCTCAGGGCTGCTCTCAAGGAGTTCTTCCCCCAGTCTGAATAAATGCCTGGGATTGCCCCGGCCCAAGTGCAGCACCTTGCATTTGGCCTTGTTGAACCTCATTAGATTCTCAAGGGCCCGCTTCTCCAGCCTGTACAGGTCCCTCTGGATGGCTTCCCTTCCCCTTACTGTATTGACTGCACTGCTCAGCTTGGTGTCATCTGTAAACTTGCTGAGGGTGCACTTGATAAGAAGTGCACTCTTAGTAATTAAGAAAGCTCCAGAAAGAAGCTTTTTATTATCAAGCTAGTGGATAAAGTTATAAAAATATTGCTGAATCTACCATGTAGGGCACATTGGAGTCAAAACTGAGCTGGTCTCTGACTGTCTGCATTAACAGATTCCAGGCAGTAGATTCCAAATCTGCAATTCTTTATTTTCCTGCCTCTGATTAAGTTCTTGGATCCATATGACTCATATTTAGTTGCACTCTTCTCAGTTAAAATCACATATTTTATCAAGCAGTGGCAGCCACAGCTTGCACAATCAGATGTTCTAATGAAAGAAAGAAGTGGTAGGTGCTGCCAGCAGAGATCACAAAGCACGCTGAAAAGGAAGGCAAGATGTTGGCTGGAAAGTTTCTGTCTTTTTCCTTCTCTTTAGTAACCCTTTCCCTCTCCTGCTGACATTTTCTAACTCTGTAGAAGCTGCCAGATTGCAGATGGTTGCAGGGCCTGCGTAAACCAGAATAAAACAAGGAAGCTAATATCTGTAGGAGAGATTGGAACAGTAACAAATAAGACTGACCTGATTATTCAGGCATGGTCAGATATAATGCCAAATTCCATCTTCTGATATTTGCTGAGTGCTTTATAAACCAGTTCTGTGCAGAATGCAGTCAAAAAGCACTGCATCCCCTTTTGTCTCCTCTGCTGGGGCTCCAGTGGCTGGCAGGTGTTTTGGATCTCCTGGCCTTTGATCTTCGCTGTATTAGATACCTCAAACATAGCTTCCTGCGGGCAGCAATACCAAATCTGAAAATGTTTGCACACACAGTCATAAGTATAGATAGCTTGTTACCAAGGTGTTCAATTCCTATGCAGCCTCTATTCTGTTTAGAGGAAGATGTGTTGTTGCATGCGAGACCTGTAGTTTCAGCACTGTAACCTGTGTATGGAACACAAGCAAAGGGTCAGCACAGAGTTGCCAACAGCTGGTTCCAAGATTCATGCTGAGTTCACATTTCTTACCTCTTCTGATGCTTTTTCATTGAAAGTCTGTGCTGGAGAAAAAGTGTGGATATCACTAAACATTTAAAGAACACAGAAAGGGGAGAGGGCTGCTGAGTCACAGGCAGGTCACATCAACCTCTCCTAACTCCATGACACTAAAATAACCCTCCTCCAGGAGCAAGACCACAGCTGCAGTATGAGCCCTGCCTGCCTTGGTGGTTGTCAGTAGTACTGTGCACTTTGGGGCAAGGAGAAAAAAGTGAACAAGCAGAAAACCCACAGAAGTAGGAACTTGAGTTAATTCTGAAGTAACATTTCTAATTATCCTGGTCTCAAGAATATGTATCTATGCACTTCCTAAGCATTGATGGATTGGCCCTTCTGTGTTTTTTGGGTGGAGAGCAATGCCATTGTTCCCACTTTGTAGCTGGAAAGCAGAGGCACAGAGATACCCATGTTTTAAAGGCACTGACGTGTAATTCCAAAGACTTCTCAGGGGAGTTTGGTTTCCAAACCAAGTTTCAGGATCTGGCCCTCTGTTGTCTTTCCTCCCTCCCTGGCCAAACTGAGATTGCAGGGTGGAGAAGGAAACTGAACCCATACCTCTCACATCCACCATTACAGACACATCCAGCCATCCCCATCAACAAAGACTGGGACTTGGAACCTGTGAACTCATATTGTTGCAGCTCTTGAAGTTGTTTTCAAGTTAAGCGCAGCTAACCTGCATTTCTTTCTCAGGGGTGCTTGCTTTAAGGACAACATAGATTGCCTATGCACATGTTGAAAATGTATATATTCCTAGACTATTTTTCTTTCATTCTCTCTGTTGTAAGAGAGAATAAATGTGAATTCCTGATCTACTTCCTTGATCTGGAACATTTCTTGTTCTTCTAGTCTTGTTCCTTTTCAGTCAACTTTTTTTATTCAGTCTGCAAGAACTGCCTTCAACTTTTCTTGCACTCGTTATGGTGAATTCTGCCACGTCTGATTATGCTTTGAGTCGCCTCTAATACCATCCAGTCCTCTCAAAATAAGCAGTACACTTTGGATAAAAAACTCTCCATAGGATATCAAATGATGCAGAGCATATTTCCTACTGTTCTCCATCCTCCTCTTTTTGTATTTTGGTATACGTTATCTATTTTCAGCACTTCTGCAAAGAGGTCAGAGGTCTGCTGTATCTCTCTATGCCAACACCAAGTTATTTCCTAACAGGGGTACCCTGGGGCATGTCCACACAATGGAATGGAGCTGGAGTGAGCACTGACCTGAGAGGCGCTAAGCCACCAAATGTCACTTTGTAGTTGTCTCTGAGAAACTCAGCAGTGCTTAGTTATGGAATTAGCACCTGGGTCACAGCTAATGAGCCCTGCATGTTCACTTGGTGGCTCTGAAAGATGATTCTTCTAGAAGCTCTAGACATTCACAAAGGGACAATTAAATTGCTGTGTCTATTTATTACTCCTGTACACACATAAAGAAGAATCATCTATCCTTTTAGAAACTGGTCATTTTGCTTTGTATAGCAGTGGGCAGCAAATGCTAATGAGAGACCAAAAACCATCACACAGACTAAATGACATGTCTCCATCTGTGGACAAATTTAACTTGCATTGAAGTCCATGGGAGTTTTGCCAATGACCAGTAGAAACACTAGACGTTCCTCAGGAACAGACAAGCAGTAAAACTATATAGGGAAAAGCCCAGCAGAAAGCTGCACTTCAAATATGTAAAAGTGAGTCCTTCTTAAAAGGAATTCACTGTCTGGGCTTGCACAGCTGCTCAAGGGCAGCCCCCAGACTAACCCTAGGGCTGAGCTCTCCCTCCCTAGGACACAGTGCCAGATGATGCTCCTCAGTGTGTGCACTGAGCTACAGCAACTCCCCTGGCCCAGCTTCCTTCTGCATGGAGCATCCCTAGCCCCAGCTCATCTGGTAGTGGCAGATCACAGGTGAAGAGGGGTCAGTCCTTTGTCATGGCAAGGAAAAATGTCCTTAGCTGTTCCTAAAAGAGCTACTTGCCAGGGGGCAAGTGACACTTACAAACCTGAGTTCAAGCTGTCTGCAAGAGTAGGGATGCAAATTCAGCCTGTACAGGTGCAAAGCAGATTAGCCCCTGCTCTGTAACATGCTGCTACAAAGTCTTTGTGATACAACCTCATTCAAAGCTGCTAGTTTACTCTTTAGGTAAAGCAGAACCCTCCCCCCCTTTAAAGCCAAAATACACAAGTGCGGTACACAGAATCCTGCTGCTTAGCAGAGTCCAGTGCTGGGAATCCTGGCTTGATTAAAAAGTGTTTAAGTGCGTAATTTTGTTTTGGTAAAAATGAGCCATTATCTTAGATAACAAGAGATTACTCAGTGTTCAGCCAAATCGAAGATTCAGAAAATTATATTCTTTAAAACAGGGTAGACAAAAGCAAGAGGGTAAACATATGCTGGGAAATTGTTTAGAAACATCAGATTACCAGTAGACATGCATTTAACATGGAAGACACAAATCTAGAGGTGTATGGAGGGAACAGGTCTGGATAGTGCCAGCCACATACAAACACACACTGATCAGAATTTGCGGGCATAAGGAATACTATACAACATTAAATAGAAGAGGCAGGGCAACGGAAGAATTGTCCTTGTGCTGAAAGTTCCCACTGTAGGCAGAATCAGAGGGAAACCGTCTCTGGAAATGTTATAACTAAAATAAGTGTAACTACTGCATCTCCAAATACTCTAGTGTAATTTTCCACACCAAGAGGCATCCTACACTCCGCATTTCTTATAACTGTGGAGACAAATATTAAGAGACACTTCACTGAAAAATGAGATGTCTTCTTTCAAATGATCTCATAGGCTCAGTAAGTTTGAGAGATCAGCCGTGACTCATTTCTGAGTGAGTAGGTCATAGCAGTGGTACTAACTATAGTCTGGTATTGAAAGTATTGTGTGTGACCTCCTCCTAACATTGTGTGTTTACATATTTACCCTGGTGATGTTATATACATAGCTGTGGTCATTCGGTGCCTATGGGCCTCAGTACTGCCTGTGAAACTGGATAGCGTAAGCAGAAATGGAGGAGGAGGAGGATCTCACCCATTGACCATGAGATCCTCGCACACCTGATGCTTATTTGGCATGTTAGAGATCCAGAGCTTTAAGAAGCAGTGATTTGGTAAAGTGAATTCATGTTCTATGTCAGGATAACCATTGGACATCCCTCAGTAGAAGTATGACATGGTATCTGTGCTTGTTGTGGGTACCTGAGTACTACCAGGACTTTCCATAGCGGGGGGAAAATCACTTTGGTCTTCTGAAGAATGGCAGCATCTAAAAGTCCATCCCAGTAATGTCCTGTTTCTCGGGAAATGCCGGGACAGTTACATCCCATAACCTCATTAGTCTAGAGATGTAGACTAATAGTAAGCGAACCACACATATCTCAAAAGCGAAGCTATTTGGTGATCAGACTTTTCTATAATGTGCTGATTGATGTTTTTAGGCCCTGGCTTCCAGCATCAGTAACTCACTGACAGCAGTGAGCTTCCACTCACCAGGTGATAACTATGTCTAAGAGATATATTAATCTGGTTTTATTTTTGACACTATGTGTTTTGGTCTCGACTGGTACCTATTTCTCTCACTCTCACAATCTTTCTTTATTTCTCTCCTTGCCTGGCAGTCGAAAAAAAGCAAAAAAGGCACAAGTGGTGTCTTCCTGTTTGCCTCTTTGAGGAGACATAAAGGAGCTTTACACTATTTGTTGCAACAGGCAACCCCCATATAGATACAAATGCTCTACTGCATTCTGCTTCCCTGCATTTCTACTCCCGACAAGTCATCCTCTTGAGCTGTCAGCAAGTATTAAGTGCTCTGGAGAAACCAGGGATGTAATTGCTGCTATTTAAAATAGATATAGGGAATTACAATAATTGCCATTGTGCTTACCATCGTAATGCAGTATACGATTGAAAGTTTTCCTTAAAGCTTTTAAGTCTGGGCAATTCCTGCTCTCTTCTCACAGAGGTGAACACAGAATGAAAGATAAACCTTACACTTTTCTCACTGTTAATTATTTCCAGCACTTTATTTTTGAAGAGGGGAAATTGCTGAAAGTTGAAATTATGTGCTTGTCATAAGTCCAATTCTCATCGTGTTAACACACAGTATTTGGATTTAATTTACGTTTGTTCTGAACATTTTAAGCCTGCAGGTTGATCACGTTCAGCAAGTTTCCCTGACCTGTCATCTTCATCCCTTTCCGTGTACTTTTTTTTCTCTCCAGTTTACTGTAGTTAAAAAATCACGAAGGGCCATATGCACTTGTGGTCTCTTGACTTCCCCATACAAAGAATTCTTATATTTGTTGAGGTTTGCATGCAGCTAGGTTATGAATCTTTTCATTCAGTGAGCTCAGAGAGTGCTCTTGTGAAGATAGTCGGACATATGGGCAGTACGAGATCAGAGAAGTGCCCTACATATGGACTGCAACAAGACCAGTGAATGGGACGTGGCCTGAGTGCAGGAAACAACAGCCATTAGTCTGGAATATTCCTAATTGAATGTGACTCCTAACAAAATCACTGCTGTGAGTCACCCCAGTGCTGCAGCCTAAGTACTTTTCTCAATCAGACACAATAAAATATAATTGGAGTCAGGCTGTTGTTATTGATTAGAACATAATGCATTAGAGAACATCCTTTTTAATACATTCTATTTATAGTGTCTGCATCATGGAACAGTCATTACAGCTTTTCCATCCCTAGTGCTCACTCATGAGCAAAGCATTAAACATGCATTCCTGATAGCATACTAACTCACGCCTGTCAAGAATGACAGGGACTAAAGCCAACCCAAGAATTTAGCATTTAAGGAGGGAGCACTTGTGTCAGAATCTACCCAAGTGGAGTGAAATCCAGGGGAGGAGGGGAGTGATTTATCAAGGGACATTAATTTTCTCTATTTGGAAAATGCTACATGTTGAAGACAAGGTATGTGTGCTTGCATTATCAAAACATTCACAGGCAGATGGCACTCTGTGAGCCTTCTCTCCCTGCAAAAGAGGCTCCTAGCCCAGCTCCACAGCTTTCCCTTCAGTCACTCCACGGACCTGCAGCCCCAGGAGAAGCCTTTCTCAAATTGGCTTGCAGTGGAAAACAGGGCTTGTGTTCTGCCAGATTCACTTTGCCTTAAATGTAGTGCAAAAGAAAACAGAGGAACAGGTGTCAGTTGAACGAGGGATCTCTTAATGGGCACACGAGCAGGAAAGTACCTTTAGGCTAATGCAATGCAAGTGTGTGCACAATCAGAGAGAAACTCATGTGCTGAGAACATACACTTCCTACCCCTCACTGTGAATGCCACGGAGGGTTCCACTGGGCCACTGCTGTCCCCAGTGCTGTGGGTGCTGGTGGTGACAGCGCAGTGTCACCTGAAACCTCTGATACAGAGACTGCTTTCTGCAGAGGACACATAAAGTTGCCCTGTCAAGAATGAGGTGTACATTGGCCCAGACGGATGGTGAGACAGCACGAAGGGTTCCAGGGGAAAGAGCAATGTGCAGTGCTCCTGAACTAGTCCTTTGGGGCTAATGTGTGGTCACCTCACAGAGTCCCAGGGGTGAGGTCTGCAGGGGCACACTGTCATACAGGTAGCCAGAATCAGGGCCACCATTTTGCAAAGCAGATAAGCACACGATTAACTGCTTGAAGTTGAACGCTCAGTCAAGCATTTCACTAAACTGAAGCTGAAGGTGACAGTGAAGGAATAACTGAAAATCAAAATAAGAAGCATGTTACTGGAAACACTTGTGGCAATTCTTTCAAGTTACTATGTAGAGATCACTTATTTCTCACCTGCTTGCACCCTGCAGTAGCCATGCTGAGCTCAGCTGGACTGATTCACCTCAGAGGGCTCTGCATTTCAGTGGCAATTACTTCAGGAGTGTAATTTATTCTGATTGTTAGTAGTAATTGTCTCCTTTTCTGGCACATAAATTGAGCTGCATTTAAAAGTGAGTAGCAAACAGCAGTGGAACCCTACAACAAACTGTTATTTACTAACCTTGAGCAAATACAGCTTGCTCCAGATTGCACATCCTTCTGCTGCAGCAGACCCCAGACCCCGGAGCAGCATGTAGCAATGTGCACCTGTTATAAATAGTCACCAAGGGCTGTTTGAGAGTGTTCTGTAGGTACCAACAATCTTTTGCAGGATTAGCCCCATCGCCCATGACACAACATGAAATTATATTGGTATGATATATTAAATGGGATATTTTGAGGAGCCTGCCTCTCATTTATAGCAAAATAGGCAGCAAAAGCACCAATGGAGTCGATACAGAGTTTATACTTTCTGGGTTGTATAAAATGCTCACAGTGGCTGTGAACACCAGTCCCCTGCCACCAAAGGTAGCCATGTCCCTCAGCAACATGCAAAATTTCTATCCAGAGGGAAGAAGGCATGTCATTCCCACTGCACGGGTCAAAGTGTGGGAGGTGTGCAGGAGGGGGTAGAGCCCAGCTGGATAATCTCACATCAGAGCCCTGTAGGTCGCAGGAGAATGTGTGGGTCCCACTCCTCACTGGCTATGGTCTGTGAGGTTTTACTGAGCTGTATGCAGATCCACATGAAAGAACAGATCTTCTCTTTTGTGTCACCGGGGAATGGTTTGAAGACAGCAGCATCCTGTGGTCAGTGAAAAGGTAAGTAAGTGCTATCTTTTGGTCCACAAGCTGTGGGGTACTGGTTTTATCTTGAGCACTGTATAGTGTAAAGAGGTGGCTTATAGCCTCATGGGAGAGTGCTAGACAGCGCACCCAAACTGCTGTATAGTGAGGACAGGATCTGCGCAGGTGCACAAACTTTCACACAGCCACAAGCCAAAAGGCATACATCATCTCCAAGGGACGACAAGAGATCTCAGTGTTTTTTATGGGATAGAGCTGGGTTGACTATGGCTGTTAACTGAGGTGAGCCAAACCCAGGAGCTCCTCCTGGCCCACTGCTGGACAGAGAGGACACTGAATGGCCGTAAGTTGCTCCTCTTGAGCTCGCCTGTAGTGCCCAAACTCCCATGGGAATGGCAGATTCTTGCTTGGTGGATTTCTATCCCACTGCTGCTCTGACAGACTGACAGGCATCAGAGCGTGCAGCAGTCAAACGAAAGAGAAGGTCACTACAGAAGGAAGCCAGGAGATCAGGCGCTGCTCCAGGCACTGCTTCTGATATATAAAATATAATCCAATTGGCATGTGAGTCCCTGTATCTGCCAAACATTTCCCAAGAAGAGCTCAGGGTGGTCTCCAGGGCTGGACCGCTGGAAGGAAAAATAGCACTAATGGCAGCAAGATGGGGAAGCCTTGCCAAGTCCAGACAAAAATCATGTGTGTACCACTTTCCATGCCTCTGCAGAAAGCTCTGTTTTGTCTGTGAGAAAGGATCTACACGTGGACTCGGTCACGCACACAACCACTCATGCTCAGCTCAGGCACACGCAGCCCCAGACAGCTCACAGCTGCATCACTTTGCCCCCAGTGGTAGGCAGGACCTGGGGAGATGTCCAGCTGCATGCTGGCTGAGAGAACAACAAATACTGATGTCAGTCTGAGACATTTCCCAATATGTTTTGCCTTGTGTCCCTGCCTTGGCTGGTGGCCATTCAAGGGAGCTTTGTGAATGTGCAGTGGGGCCAGTCGTGTCCCTTTGGATGACAGTGTGAAATTAGATCTGTTTAACTGCACACCAAACGCCAGCCTGGTTCACAGAGGTCAGACCTGGAGGAGAATTCAAAAGTTTGTTTCAAGGAGACCGTTTGTTTATCTGGACTATCCTTTCAGACTAAAATAGAAGTGAGCATTAGCCGTGAAGAATGTTACCCCCTAGGTAAACGGATGAATTTAGGCTGCTTGAGAGACCAATTGCTGGCTGACCCAGTATCCCTGCCCATTTTCCCTCAGATGCCCCTTCCCAGTTATGTCTGTCCTCTTGCTGCAATGGCTCCGGAGTCAGCTGAACCTCATGCAGAGCAGTTCAGCATGTTAAAAACTCAGCAAATTAACCCATCAACAGAAAACAATTTCTCCTCCATCAGGCCAGGGCACTGACATGCCTTTTGTGCCAGATCTGATAGCCATCAGAAAGTGGTGGAGCCAAGTAAGTAAGAGCAGCAACTGTGGCAGTCTGCAGTTAAATCCATGTAGGCTCCCACACTGCGGCAACAGCCCCAGATGACAACAGAGTCACCTTCTGGTCTGGAACGGTGCGTATTCTGACCTGGTTTGTGACAGGTGAAAAGAGTGAGAGAAAAGTTTAATTCTAGCCTTAGATCTTACTGGTGTCCTGTGGTTAGTTTTGATTGAAATAATTTCCACATAAAAATACAATGGATTTGCTTCATTGGCTTTTTGTCCATTGGTGCCCAGCAGGCAGAAGGTGTTGAAATAAGAGACATCTTGTCCAGCTGGAGCAGTCCATTGATGTTCAGGATCACTTCAACCATTAAGAACAACTAATTAACATGAATCAAGTGTCCTTCACTGTAATCTTATTTACTCTACAAATACAACCCTTGATATCCTAAGGGCAATTGGAAGGAATGGGTACTTCCCATACTCAGCACCCGCAGCCTGCCATGCCAATGAGATCTGTACCCATGAAGCCTGGTTTCTGCTTCTCCCCAGAAATCCCACACTGGATTTTCTTTGGTTTTGGCTGTCAATGCATTTAGCACACGTTCTCATCCTGGGCACATGACTTGTTAGATTTCAGCGCCGCAACATGCTGTGCAGCCTGCATTAGTTGCTCCTCTTGTTTTCATGAGGTTTTGCTGACAGCAGCTGGTGGTTGCTCCTATTAAGTTGAGCACACCTCTGGTTTTGCAGTCATGTCCCTCATGCCACTTTTAAAGAACAATCATACTTTAGGACAGACAAAATTGTAAGGAGATGGTCGGGACTAGTGCACTCTACAAGACAGATCTTCAGGAGATGTGCAAAGGAACAGCCCCGAGCAGCCCTGTCTTCCTCTCACACACAGGGTGAACATTCACACTAATGAAACAAACTCATAGTCTACACATGGCTTGGTCCTACAGCGTCACTGTGTGATGCTGAAATGAGTGCCATGTACTTGATTCTGCTCTACAGTGTTTATGTTCTGGTTCCCTCACCTGTTCATGTCTGCTACAATTCTGATCTCTTAAACTACATTTTTTGTTTTCTTGTTTCTTTCCATTATGTTTTTGCCTACCAGGAAAGTGCCTTTTCCAGCTGCCACCTCCCTAAGCCTACATACAGCTCTGCATGCCCCTCTCCCTGTACACCCATTGACTTGCCTCTATGTCAAAGAAGACTGCTTGCCAAGATTCTGGGAGCGCTTTTGAACTGCGACAAAACACTTCGCACTGGCCTGAAATGTCAATATATGTGCGGGCTGAGAATTGCCAGTATTGGACGTTCAGTGGCCAAAAAACCTCCCTGCAACTCACAGGGACAACAATTATTTGGCAAAGAAGTTATACAACAAAATAAAATAAGATTGGATACAAAGCAGCACGCCAGCCCACTGGACTATTTTTCTTGTGAGAATGAAGATGACGAGTGGCACTGGAAACACTATGTCACCACCCCATGTCTGGTCTGGATCCTTGTGTTTGAGGAAAAAAGAACAATATTCGTCCTCACACAGTGTTCTGACAACTCATTCATTACCATTTTTGTCACATTCCAAAACTCTCTGCTGGGACACGGGATTGTGTGGTTACCACAGGAGTGGTTTCAGCGATGAAAGTAGGACTGTTCCAGTGGCTGGACACAACATCGTGCCCTCTGCTGTCGTGCCAGAAACTCAAAAGTTCAAAGGTATTTCACGGGTCATGTTACTTTGGCCACTTCTCCCCATCTAATATTGAAATCCAGTGTGTTTTTTGGAAGAGGCAGCTTCCCCTAATCCAGCAGGATTGTTTTCATTATAAACAAGTCTTGTGGAGCCAGAGCAGCACAGAGCCTGCAGCCACCCGCCCCTGCTCCAGCACTGCCGCAGCCACAGTGCATCCCGAGCCCCAGTGGAGCCAGCGTGGCCACAGCTTGAGCTGGTGTGGGAGCATGGAGGGGTGGGAACATGGCTCAGTTGTGACCAAGTGAGGGAGGGGAGGGCTGGGGTGGAGGGAAGCAGTGGAGTGGGCAGAGGGATGGGGACAGGGCAAGGATGGGCAGCTGGGATGGGGAAGAGATAGTGATCCAGGAAATCGTGAAAAGAAAAACAGAAGAGGGCAAATAAGGAGAGAGGGTGACTTCAGGCTCCTGGCAGGGAAATGAGATGCTGGCAAATTGAAGGAAATGTAGAATGGCAGCAGAGGGACACATGGAGGAGAGCAGAATCAGGGATGGCATGAGAACTGGTGGGAAAGCTATGGGCAGAAGAGGGATGGGACCAGAGAAAGTACGACTGGCAGAAGGTGAAAGGAGGCTGGGTTTGGGGAATAAGAACTGGGAGAATAAAAAGAATAAAAACATGCAAGAGGTTAAAGTAATGGAAAGTAATAAAGAATTTACATGTAGAGGCAAGGAATACTCTGTGACTGTTGGAGAATTCAGTTCATTCAGGCTTGTTCCAGCCAAGTCTCAGGATGGGCTAAGGAACCCATGTTAAACAAACTGCATTTTGAAAATTTACTTCCAATAATAATGAAGCAAGATGCTTGAAAAATGTTATACTTCCTGTAGCATAGAGGAGATATAAGGAAAGAAAAATAATAGACTTGTCCATAGCAAAAGTAATTACAACCATATGCTCACATAGTAGAACTATTTTTAGTGTTCTTTTTTTGTTGTTATTGTTCACTGTCAGATGAACTGCCAGAGATGAAAGAGACCACAGAACAATAAGGAATCGATTAACCTGTCTTTGCAGCACTATCTGCTGCTGAATACTTGTGCTTGTATGCTGTAGGATATATGTCTATACCACGTGTCCTTTGGGAGCAAATAAGGAGCTGAGGTGCAGTTTCACCATGGGCTTTAGCCAGACTGTCACTGCAGCACTGCCTCTGCTGAGCTGCAGGCCTCTGGGCTGCCCAAAAATCTCTTGGGGTGCCTCACCATGGAGCTGACCCCAGCCTCTGCACAACCTCGTGCTCACCAGCTCAAAGCAGGACCACAAAACAGGTGGCCCCACCCACAGCCCATGCAAGTCACACATCACTCATGCTGAGGTCATTTGCTGCTGAGTTGCCTGGAGCTGGGGTAACTTGCCTTGTGCTGAAGCAACTGCAAAGTCTCGCATGACTTCACCTGGCAGCATGCTTGCATCTGTACAACCAGTCACACACTTATGATTCTGCTGCATATGCTGAAGCAGTGAGGAATGGAAAGCCGTAATACTGTTCCATGTCTTGCCACATTTCAGTCATGGGTGCAGTCCAGCCCCATCAAAGCTTCTCTGGCATCAGATGAGGCACTCTCCCCTTGTGCATGCAGCTCATGGGCTTTGGCCAGAGCCTCCACCCTTCTCACGAGGATGAGGAAGGTGGGCTGTGCTGCCAAACCAGGAGGCTGGGGTGGGGAGCAATTCCCCACTTCTGCCTGGGCATCAGCCGGGAGGGAAGGGGGTGCTTTCCAGAGAGATCTCGCTGGCATGGCTCTCTCCATCTCCCAGGATGAGCAAAAGCAAATAAATACATTGCAAAAAAGCAGCCAGCTCTCCACATCCTCCAATAAAGACAAAGTGTCAGAACAGAGGCTTTAATCATGGATAAGCAGTGCCATGAGAGCAAGGCTGGGAATGGAGAGTAATCTTTCCACGAGTTGTCTTGCTTTTGTGAGCTTACAAAGTGCCTACCTGGCACGATGATCTAACTGGACTTGCACGAAGCATTTGACACTGTTCTCCTCAACATCCCCATCTCTAAATTGGAAAGACAAGGATTTGATGGAAGGACCACTCAGTGGAATAGGAATTGGCTGAATGGTTGCACTCAAAGAGTTGCAGTCTCAATGGCTCAATGTCCATGATCTCAATGAATGTCTCAATGTTGTCCTTCAGGGGTTTATATTGGGACCAGTACAATTTAACATATTTGTCAGTCATATGTACAGTGGGACTGAGTGCACCCTCAGCAAGTTCATGGATGACACCAAGCTGAGTGGCGTGGTCAACATGCTGGGGGGAAGGGATGCCGTCCAAAGGGACCTGGATAGGCTTGAGAGGTGTGCCAATGCAAGCATCATGAAATTCAACAAGGGCAAGTGCAAGGCCCAAACCTTGGCCAGAGCAATCCCAAGCACAAATACAGGCTAGGAAATGAATGGATAGGGAGCAGCCCTGCAGAGAAGGACTGTGCAGTTCTGGTACAGAAAAAGCTAGACAAGAGCCAGCCATGTGCCCTTGCAGCCTAGAAGGCCAACTGTATCCTGGGCTGCATCAAAAGAGGGGTTGGCCAGCAGGGAGAGGGAGGTGGTTGTCTCCCTCTGCTCTGTCCTTGTGAGGCCCCATATTGTAAGAGGTAGATTGTGTTTTTGCAGTGGAAGTTTCCAGTATTTTCTGTATGTAGTATAGGCTCTTACTGAACTTATAACCTTCTGGTGAAACAGTTAAGGCTGATGAATAGAGTGAAGCTGAGAATGGGGTGTTCTGACTCAGAAGATAAGAAAGATATGCAGGATGGGAAGACCCTAGTACAGGACAGTATGGGGAGAGCCGAGCACAGGACGGAACGGATGTACCAACTTTGAAATATTGCCTCCCTGTCAAAATGCAAACAAAACAGATATGCTGACTTTGAAATATCTTTTCCTCCTATCAAGGTACAAAGCAGAGCGGATGTGCTAACTCTGAAGTACTGGAGATATTTCAAAGTACAAAGCATACCAAAAGACAACAGTTTGGCAACAGCCCTTATATGGAGATGTATCGTAGCAACAGCATCGGGAAGACTGTGAGCCTGAGACACTTGACCAGTGAGCGCCAGGAGAGTTTTTACCTGTGTCAGGACTAGGGTATATAATGGATGACTTTCACTGACTAGATACGTAATCTCTCCCTTGCCATTAAGGGAGTGTGCGCCCATTACTGCTATAATGAATAAACTTTGCTGCTTTCACTAAGATCTTTGCCTGAACAGAAATCTTTGATTTTGTGTGTTTCTCACAGTCTGAAGGACTGCACTCAGGCCAGGGGCTACGAGATCAAGGAAGACATGCAGTTGTTGGAGTGGGTCCAGAGGAGGGCCACAGAGACTATCAGAAGGCTGGAGCACTTCTCCTATGAAGACAGGTGGAGGGAGTTGAGCTCATTCAGCCTGGAGAAGAGAAGGATCTGGGGAGACATCATTGCAGCCTTCCGGTACTTAAAGGGAGCCTACAGCAAAGCTGGGTAGGGACTCTTTATCAAGGAGTGTAATGACAGGACAAGAGGGCACTGTTTTAAAGTAAAAGAGGGGAAACTTAGACGGTTGGACATTTTTATTTTTTTTTTTACTCAGAGGGTGGTGAGGCAGTGGCACAGATTGCCCAGAGAAGCTGTGGATACTCCATCCCTGGAGGAGTTCAAGGCCAGGTTGGACGGGGTCCTGGGCAGCCTGATGTGGCAGCCCTGCCTATGGCAGGAGGGTTGGGATGAAACGGTCTCTAAAATTCTTTACAAACCAAGCCATTCTGTGATTCTACAATTCAATGCATGTACAGAGAACAGAGGGCAAGCAAGGCTGATGACAGCAACTAAAGCCTTCCCTACTTGGTTCCACTGACTCAATTCAGTGTCATTCTTCCCAGATGTGCCAGTGCCTCTCTCCTAATGGTTCTGAGGATGTCCTCTGCTAACAAAGCAGCTGTGTGCTAGCACTTGGGCTCCAGGTGGTGAGGATGCCCAAGGCCAAGGAGCACAGCTGAAAGCACAAGTGAGTACCATATGCTGCAGCTATCCTGCTCGGGAATTTATCTGTGCTTAAGTGTGTTGAAAGCTTTCAAAAACCAATAGCATATAGAGCAGTTAAGTACTCAACAGCATTTTAAATCTCTTGTTTATCATGTGTTACATCAGAGAGCCACTTTTAATGCCACATTCAAAGAGGTATGTAAGTCAGCATGCACTGAGATAATTGCTGTCCATTAGCACTGCAAACATACTAGAGGTGTGCTGAGAAGCCTGTTTGCAATGCTAAGTGGAGAGGCACTGCCAATAGCAGCAGCTCAATTAAAGAGAACATTAAAACAGAATTCTGTATAAGTCAAACTTGCCTGAGCAGCAAGCTCTTTTAGAAATCCAGCTGGAAGAAAGGGTTTTTGTTCCATGATGGTATAACAAGATCACTTAACAACATAAAAACAGAACATGTATTAGTTTAACTCCACAGAACACAAAAAAACAGTATGAATACCTGGTATTAAGAACAGAAATTCTTCTCTTCCAGGTAACCTGTGTATCTGATTTCAAAATCTCTGCTTACAGTCATACAAACAGCTTTATTTACTTCATAGCTGTCAAGGTCGTAGTGCCTTAACAAAAAACCTCTTGATCTCATTTTATTGGTCTTTCCTCAGGTGTTCTTAGGAAATGGTCTGGCTTATGGCATGGAATCTCATTAGAAACAGAATTCTGTTGACTGAAACAGATTGTAAATAAACCTGAGCACCAGCAGGCTGTTTCTTGTCACAGCCCACAACTTACAGCTGCGCTCATACATGCAGTTGTTGGAGCCTTATTTTGCAGAGATGCTGACACTTGCAGTTCCTGCTCGTGTCAGGAACAATTCTGGGTGCACAAACATTTTAAAAATCAGGTCAAATGGATTTTTCGGTATTGCTGGCCCCATTTCAAGAGCACCATGTTGGAGTGTTATGGCCAAAGAGAACCTGTTCCCTATGCACCTGCTCTGTGCTCCATTACAACAAATTGCTACTTGTTACTGTCATTATACGGATTTATTATTTTTAATTGGGTAGTGAAATGCCATAAAAATTGCCAGGCTTCCAGTATCCCACCAGCCCATTTCTTCCCCTTCTGCATCCTTGCATTTCCAATTAACTTATAAATTTGTTCTGAGCAAGATGTCTCCCAGAGCAGTACCTGTGGCCTACAGTGTGCACGGACTGCTTCTTAAGGGGCTTATGAAGAAAAAGCAAGCCAAGAAATGTGAGAAAAAAAGGTCTGCTTCTCCTCAGGGAAATGTCTGGTTCTCTGAAAACAGAGATGGAAAGCAGTGGGAAATCATAGCTTCTCTTCAGCAAGGCTGCCTGTAAGCTTACAGCCTAATGGCTTTGCCAAAGTGTGCTGTAGGGCTATCACTTCTGTTTCTCATTCACCCTTTTTGTTTGTTTGTTTTTATTTTGTTTTGCTTTATGTTGATTAAATGGCCATATATAGATGTTATGTCTTTTAACTATATTACTTGTAGATTTCCTTTCATTGGCTGATGCAGGACTAACCATTAAGGTAGGAATTCCCAGAGAATTATAGGTATTTCTGAACATAAGCAAACATCACTGGAACCATTAGCATCCGGAATAACCTGAAAAGCTCCCACATGTTTAATAAAAGAAAAGTTATATTTTTGTGATGAAAGGTCTGAAAGAGAGGAAACCTCCACTGATCAGGCTGGTTTAATCCCAGAAAAAGGCAGTTGCTTTCTGGAATAACTCCAAAATATGATGAGAAATAGGGATGAAAGCAACTTCAGGAGGAGTCTTAAATGTCAAGGCAAGATCATCCAGACTTGAAGCCCCTGAGAGAGCTCCGTTCCCATGCTTTGCTATCCCAGACATCAGAATCTTTCTCCAGAAGATAAACAGGACTTACAGTACTGCATTCTTAATTTGAAACTCTTCCTTCTTGTTTTACCCACCACTGTCTCAGGGAATTGGTTTCCCCTTTCTTCTTGCAGTATTTGCTGTCTCCAGATCTTTGTACCAAGGATCCTGCTCCAGGGCAGTGCTGTCTGTGTTACTGCTCCCTCTGCAGCTGAACACTGCCAGAAAGCTGTTGCCAGAAGTCTCCCTGCTGCAGCTTTTGACAAGCTCCCTGCACAAGATTTAGGATGACCTCTGTCCAGGCCTGCATACTGCATCTAAGCCATCAGTCCTATCAGAGCACAAACAGCACCAGATGGATGTAGAAAACTGCACACACCCCTCAATACACTTCAGCTCCTCTACCAAACCAACCCACATTTTTGTTGGCTTTTGGCTTCTTTGCGTAAAAACTGTAAAGTAAGTTTCATGGGCTAGGGAAATGCGGAAAGAAAGCACATAGAACCAGGTACAGTGGAGGCTTATTATCATGGATTATCACAAAACTGTGCTCTCAAGTATTTTAACCATGATAAATGTATCTGAAACAGATGGCAATCGTTTAAAATTTAACTCAGTCTCAGCCAGCTTGCAACACACATATTGTTTCCTATTGTCATATTGTGATTTAGTGCCTTATTTTATTTATGCAAAAGGGCTGAGTATGCATCTTGAATGGATTAACTTCACTTCTTACATAAAGTCACAAAATTGTCCACAGAGCTAACCTATACGAAAATGAAAATTGTTCTCTTGGTAATAACTCTTTCCCATAATTTTTTTTTTAATTCTAAAAATCTATCTTTACACTACATCTGAACTGCACAGATTTGCATTCTTGTTTATCCTTTTAACTACAACTAGGTTTTTGGTACTCAGAAAGAGGTACTGCGCATGAGCTCTCCTTTGCAACATTTGATTAACTGGCCCAGAGCTGTACTGCCATCATAGAAGACAAAATGCTTTATTAACACACAAATTAACAGGCTTCCAAACACCAGGGTCTCTAAAGAGGCCATGGGGGGAGTGAGAGTTTGATCTGTTGAGAGCCCCCCCCATCCACCACCTGAAGCCAATCTAGCATTAATGCGCTCTGCCACCTCCCATGTATTCAACAAACACTAATGGTCTCTGATTTTATCAGCTGTGTGTCCCTGTTTTAACTTCATCCCACACCAGATATCATCTGTTGTCCTGCTGCTCATGAGCAGCTTCAGACTGCCACAGACTGCTGCTGTGGGCTTGGGTTAAATTGGGAAGAATGGGGTTGATTGATCTCACTTGACCTGGTGGGGCAGGCAGTGCGCAGGTGCGCAGCAAATGACTGGAGAACAGGATCATTAAAGAGAGAAGGAGGGGGTAAAAGAGAGATGGGGGGAAAAAGTTAAGCTCTTGGAAATAAGTAAAAGAGAAACAATAATAAACTCCAAATAAAATGATTTGAGAATAATTTGCCCAAACTGGCATGGTAAGGAGAAAAGATAAGGCTTGATATTTCAGTGAAGCTTTCATCCAAAGCACTTCCTAATCATTATGAAAAAGAGGCAGTGCATGAGATGGGTAAATACGTCTCCTCCCACTTTTCAGGCAGAGGGTAATGACTGTGTAGGTGGTGGATTTGCTTGAGATCCTGTAGGAAACCCGTGCCCTCAGTGAATGAACCCACAGCAGCTCAGCTGAATCCCCACAGCAGAGGAAGGCATCGTTGCTGGAGTGAGCACAGTTGAGTCTCGGCTTTTCCTTCTCCCATGTGAGCACAACTTAGAGCAAGGCTTCCCAGTGCTCCTGGGTGCTTTCAGTACCTTCCAGCAGAAGATAAAATAGAGAATGGGGTAGGCCAAGAGAAAAAAGAACCACTGAGTGCAACAGTAAAGTAAAAACAGAAATAGTAGTCCTGAGAGAGGCAAGGCCCTGAATTTGTGCTGTCAGGCTCAGCATGGCCTTCAGCCCAGGAAACCAGGAGAGGGAGGGATGGATGTGCTCTTCCTATGCTGCTTTACTGCATCCTGCTGGGGGAAGATCCCATCTCTTCAACAACATGGACCTGGTGAAGGAGGAGGCAGAACAGTAAGTATTTGTGTGGGGAGAATTCATAAATTCTGCTCCCTTTTCTTTTCTTGAGCTATTATGCAGCAGCAATGGTGAGGCAAAGATCAGAGCTTTCTGATTTTTGTGAATCAGTCGCAGCCAAAATCTGGAAGGTGAATGTAATAGTCTGAAACCCAAAACCCTTCAAACTATTCTGGAGCAGTTCTGGGGTGGGATGCTTGGGAGAGCACCTCCGGCTATCATGAAGGTGTTCATGGCCTTCAAATGGAATTTGCATTTCCTCCTTTAATTCTTCCCTGTTAATGAGATTTTGCAGAGTTGCATCTTGGTACTAACACAGCAGAGGTCAAACGATTTCCTTCTGCTTCTTCTATGTAACAAGACGTTTAGCCATTTTATTTCCTTGGGAATTAGGCATCTAAGTATTTGGGAGCAAATGTTTGAGAAGATAAATCTTTCTTGCATTTACAAAAGTTCTGGTCAGTCCATCCACAGCCATCATCTGCCCTGAATCTTGCTGTTCTCAGCAATACGTCCTGTAGTCCCTTGCTGAGTCTGCAAGCTCAGAATCTCCCCTTTATATGAGAACTGCCAGCTGTGCAGCTTGGTAAGCAATGTGCTAGTGTGTGGGTAGCAGGGCCTTCCCCTGCTGCCATCTGCACAGCAGGGTGGAGAAAGTCAGGGACTCGCAGTCCCAGAGGGTGAAATGTGCTCAGATGTAAGTTAGGTGAAACCACATTTACACAGAAGGCTAAGAAAAGTAATCCCCCAAGCGATCCAATGCACTTGGGTGTAATCATTAGGGTGAGCTCTGTCCATCCTCCAGTCGCTTTTGGCTCTTTCACCACAAGCAGTTGGAAACACAGCTTTTTGGCAAAAGAACGAAATCATAGAATCACAGAATGGCTTGGGTTGGAAGGGACCTTAAGGATCATCCAGTCCCAACTCCCTGCCATGGGCAGGGCTGCTACCCACCAGCTCAGGCTGTCCAGGGCCCCATTCGACCTGGCCTTGAATTCCTCTAGAGATGAAGCATCCACAGCTTCTCTGGGCAGCCTGTGCCACTGCCTCACCACCTTCTGAGTGAAGAATTTTCTCCTAATGTCAAACCTAAATCACACTCCTTTGTTTTAAAACCATTCCTCTTGTCCTATTACTATCAGACTATAAACTTTCAGTACTATATTGTCTGGCTTTAAAACACGTGCTCACTTGCACTGCTTCTGGAGAGTAGGTTTTGGCAGATGGTTTGGCTTTTGTATCGTGTCCTTCTTGAGGACTGAGCTGACAGAGCAGAGGTGAGCTGCTTGTGCTGTGTCTCCCTTCTCCCTGACAGCTCCATACACACCGTAACATTTGCAACCGGCAGCTAACCTGACACAGTCTGAAGAAAATGACCTCAAAAAAAAACAAGCCCCCGCATGTGTGAAGGTGGAAAACAGCTGTGAACTCATGTGTTCTTTGGAGTAAAGTATAAAAATAGGCAGGAGCTATTAAGGTGGAATAGATCAAGAAAACTTTGACAGTTTTACTACATATCTGTGTTTCCTCACACTCCAAATTGCTGTTTTCTCACTTTAACGGCCAGATTAGTTTCTTCACTAGAATTTCTGTTGCAGCCAGCAGTCAGGAAAATGAGGGCACACAGAATCATGTTCTGAATTTGCTCTGTCTCCTGGCTGCTGGCTTCTACTGCCTACCTCTGCACTCCAGCTTCGACCCTGGACTTTCACTGCTCAGTCATTTCCTACCCTGATAAACTCTTCTTTCAAAATCAGATGCACTGCACTGTGTATTATTCCTATTAAGTGAGACCCTAGCCCTCTGCTAACAGAGCTGCAAATCAATACTGAAAAATATTTCCCACTTGCAACGGGTCATGGTACTTGGAGCAAGAGCTCCGTTGAATGGAGGTGAGCTCCCTGATTGCAATAGACATAAATCTTTTTAGGTGCTCCTACTGTGCTATCAATGACATTTTATAGTGCGTAGGTAAATTACCTAGTCCTAACTACTCAATATGCTCACACGGTCTTGAGCAATAGGTTTTTATCTTGGGTTCATGGAGTACTTCTAAAAGGTTTGTGAGAAGAAACAATGGAAAGCAGACCCACTGGCACTAGCAGAAAAGGCCAACTGCCAGTAAGAGGGTGGCAGTTCTCTGAGTTAATCCCTGGCTGGTCACAGAGGAGCCAAATGCCTTTCAACATGTGGCTATGGTGTCCCATATCATGGTGTTCTCAGAGCATAATTTTTTGGGCACCACTGCAACAAGTGCAAAAGATGGGCACTTGTGTTGAGTGTTTTTCTTGGGACTGACTTTTTGAATAATTGTTGCTAAGACTTTTCTTAATAGGGCTGAGATCTATCTTATTGAGTCAGTGATTTACAGGAACCATTAGATCATTCAATCTGTCTTCCTGCAAAACAGCAGACTATTACGCCGCATCCAGCTATTCCTATACTGAGTTCAGTGATTTATTTCTGACCCCAAACTGATGTGCTTAGCTAATGTTTCTGGTAAGAGACTAAAGATAACAGAAATTGAGACTCTGCCATGCCATTCAATATGTTCTGGGCTGTTTGGTTTACATATGTATGAATACAACCTTACACATACACAGGGCAGTATAGGCATATCTCTAACTTCTCACATGTGTTAGTTTGGCTTCATTTTCCAGCCACTGATTTTGTAGCACCATGTCTATTTAGTCATTTAAAACCCTACATATTTCTTCATGAAATGTGTTGTAGCCATGTCACCTTTTTTCATCATTAGACTCTTGAGGTCACTTTGTCTGATAGCTTGTTTCCTAGGATAGTGTCTTTCAGTCTGGCTTGTATCTCTTCTTCCTTCATGGAAAAATCTGCAATTTTGTGTGGAAGCCATTTTCACTGAGTGAGTCCAGTTCACCAACTGAGCAAAATCATTTTGGTTGACAGTTTTAGTTTGATCTTTATCTACTTCTTTTGTCTCAGCCACAAGTTTTAGCAGCAGCGATTTTATATTTATTTCTCGGTCTGCGACAAAAATGGTGGCTATTGGCAAACTTGATCTGAGGTCTGCAGAAGCACCCACGATGATCATCACTATTCAGTGATGATTCCTCACTAAAAAACAATTTTGAAATATGTGGTCACATAGACCTTTCTACAGGAGTGCCAGAGATTTTAAAACCAGAACGTTGCGTTTCAACACTGATTGCGTTACAGAGTTGGATGAAGTTTCAGTTTAAGGTCACATCTGTTATTAGGATTTTCAAAATCATGAAAAGTTACATATGTGCATGCTATTTTTATCTGCTGAACTCCTCAGTGGGTGAAATCAGCATTGTCTTACACTAATCATTTTAGCTGTGGATCCCTTGAATGAACTCTGGGTAGAAGGACATTTCTGCTGTTCCATGTATTACTGCTTTCCCTAAAAGTTTATTCTGTTATCACATGGCTTAAGAGAAGAATATAAACAAAGATTTAAATGTAACTTGTCCCTTGTCTTTTCTTTCCTGTTAACACAGGAAAATTATTTAAACATCTGAGTTATTTTTTCAATATATGTGGATAATTGCTAGTGAGCAATGAACCTGATCTTTAATTGCCTGCAGAGCAGATGGATTTTTTTTTCCAGTGTGTTTTTGGTTAAATTCACTCATGTGCTGGCATTATTAGAGCTCATGAAGGGAGCACAAAAGCCCATCACCCTGATGCTGCCTCTTGCTGTAATTACTCTCACACATTACATGATTGATTCTGATGGCAGGTTAGCTAGCTCTGATTCAAATGAAGGCAGGCTTAAAAATATCACCACAATTTTTTTTATTTATTGTTTTCCTGAGGAAAGCAGTAGTGAGGAACTCCAGAAACTATGAAATCATTTATTTTCCACCTAAACAGGCTTTTTGTGGGATACGTTTCCAACAGGAAAGAGGGTTCTCTCAGATTTATTGCCTGGATGCACAGTTTAAATTCAGTTTCCTCTCCCCCTCATCACACCGGTTTATTTCTGTAGAAATAAGCAATAATCTATGATCACAGCAGAAACTAGGGATCCAGACCCTTAGCATGCCTTCTACCACCAAGACAACAACTCCTGCTTAAAGCAGAGGCAAGGCATGTAGACAGAAGACTTTCTCAAGTGATAAAGAGGAAGCAAGTCTGGACTGGAAGACAGAAGAGACCAAATGCCATATGATTCATCTGTTCTGGTTAGTGAGATACTTCCTTGGGTAGGTAATTCAATGATTTACTAGAGACACTCTAAGGCTAGCTTGGTTTCTGCCAGAAGTTGAGTTGTCTCCAGGATACTTTGGCATGATGTACTGGTAATAGAAAGTGCTCCTTGGCAAGGCAGCAGATGACTTTTGGAACAGAGGCTGAACCTCTAGTCAAAAGAACAGGCAAGTCTCATTCTGCTGATCTTCCAATTGTAGAAGTTGAGGTAAAATCCTCATTTTGAGCAATTATTTTTTACTTTTAATGGGGCATCAGAGAGCCTCTCTGCTAGCTTGTAAACCTATGTCACATACAATCTGACTTCAAGCACTGTCAATGGGGATGAAATCTCTTTTCTGGAATGCTCCTGCAGAAATAAATATTTTATCATTGAAAATAAACCTTCCAGGACAAAGAGAACAGCTGGAGTTCATTGTTTTTTAACTTATGACAAACTCTCCTCATTACATTTTGCAGTATTAGCTTAACTTTCCTTACTTCCTGAGGAGAGAAAACATTACATCTGTCTTCCTGGTCAGGTTGCAACAATTTATTCATTTCCTAGGAATGCTAATTCTGCGCCTTTCTTCTTTCTGTTTTTATAGTGAAACCACTTGTGCAAAAGTTTTGGAACAGCCCAGAATATTTTAAAGCAATTCACACTTCGTATTTCATTATGCTGTCTCATTGCTCGGCTAAGAGCATCCAGATGAAGATGCTATGAAAGCCTGTCTTTATTATGAACATAACAATGCTCATGTGGGTAAATAAATATTTGTAGCAGTTACATCTCATAGGCTGTAAAGCTGATGTGATAATCTGAAGCAGCAGGTTGTTTTGGCCTCTGCTTCTTTTCTGTAAAACTCTATCATCATATGGATGTGCTCTGGTGCTCAGTGTTAGCACAACATGCATCAGATCTGCTTGCTAAGCAAGCAGTGCTACTTTGCAATGAACCTGAAATGTGTCTGGGATTTTCATTTTCCAAATGGATGCTTAGATATTGGCAAATTATGGAACAAACAACTTTTTAAAATGAAAATTTTATCCAGTGAGCCTTTGACTAACTATGCTGCCATGCAGTGCCTCTTTCAACCTTATTAGGTCTGCTTTCTCTGAAATACTATTAACAAACACAGGAATTAGTTGTTGAGCTGGACATGCTGTTAAACTGAGCCCTTATAATCTTTCTTTGAACAGATTAACAACAAATTTAAGCAAAAGCAATTTGTCCGAGAGAAAAGCTATGCCTACTTTTGGAAGAGATTGATTTTTTCATGGGCCAGATTTTTGTCTGTCTACCTGTCCATTTTGCCTCAGTATGATGCAAAACCTGTCAGTTAGCCCAAAGCGGATACAGAACCAGACTCGTTTTAAGAGTATGACTGAGTTTCCTTTGGGTCTTAGAGATTTGTTTGGTTCTACTCTTCCTCCTCATTCCCTCCCTGCCTCACCCAAGCAAGTGTATTTAGAGTGATCTCAGTCTTGCTTGCACAAACTAAATGTTTATAAGCATGCCACCCTATAAAAAATATGACTCTTCCCTCTTGTGCAGTTTCTAGCGAAATCACAAGTTGTGATTTTTTCAGTAAATATTCTGCAAATCCAACAGACACATGGCCAGTTGTTTGCATATTGCTGAGGGGAGAACTGAGCTGTCTGCAGCTGCTGGTAGGTCGAGCAAGGAAAGCAGAGGTCTGAAGCAGTGATTGAAAATGACTCCTGTCACTTTTGGCACGAATTCAGGGTACAGTAGTGCTGCACTTGGGATGTGACATTGCCTGTTTTCTGGGTCTTGAGGTCTTCCATTTCACCTCATGCTGCCTCAGCAATCATGAGTCAGCCACTGTAGCTTGTTTCAGTAGCAATGAGGCACTGCTCAGACTATCTGTTTAACATCCTGTTCTTCTTTGCTCCAATCCCCTGTTATTTGCTTAAAGAGATGCTCTGGAGTTCACTTGGGGTCTTATGGCTTTTGAAACACTGTCGATGAATTGAAGACACGCTTCCTAATAGGAGATTATTCATCCCTCTGACTTTGAATGGTGATGGCAGACGATGCATTATTCATGTACATTACAGAGCACAGAGGAAGGTGAGTGCATTTTGGAGGAACTGTGAGGGAACTTCAGACTGTAATACTATGTCATTAATTTTAGGAAGTTATCAAAGTATAGCTCAGGGGAAGGCTTTTCTTGGCGCTGCTCTTCCTGTAGTGACAGCAGAATGGAATGGAATAGCTGGAAAGGACCTTCAAAGACCATCCAGTCTCACTTCGTGACTACTTCAGTGATAGCCAAAAGGTAAATCTCATTCTTGAGGGCATTGTTCAAGTGCCTCTTGAGCACTGACAGGCATGGGGCATCAATCACCTCTCTAGGAAGCCTGTTTCAGGATTTGACCACCCTCATAGTGAAGAAATGTTTCCTAATGCCAATCTGACCCTCCCCTGTGCAGATTAGTGTTGTTCCTGTCCTGCCATTGGTGACCAAGAGCAGCTCCCTCTGTTTCCCCTCCTCAGATAGTTGCATAAATAAATAAAAACAAACCGGACTCCCCAGTGAAGGGAAGAAGAAATACCCTTGTGCTGTGCCACAGAAATTCCTGTTTGGAGCTCTGTTAGCTATTTCAGCCCCAGCACCTCTTCAAGCCCCGCAGGCAGCACTCAGCCTTTCTTGGTGACCTCCTTGTATTTGTGTGCAGCTGTCAAAGCAACAACCAGGGTTATACATGAAGCACAGCAGTAGCTTAACAGCAGAAAAAACAGTCCTCCCATTGAGGTCTTTGAAACACCTTTACCTGAGGTGGAGCTATGCTTCAGTGAACGACATCAGCACATCTAACTTCTGCCATAGCACTGCAGGCAAGGTAAGAGGTGTATGCCACACTGCAATTTTTCCTGTTTGTAGAATCAGAGCCTTGGTCTGCTTTTGAAGAGAAAAATAAAGACCTATGGGCACATTTTAGTCTGGTTCAGCAGCCAGGCCCAAAGACTCCCTGTAAATTCATTCACTGCAGCAGACCAGCTCTTTTATTTTTCATCCTGATCCCTGAAATAGTAGCAACCTCTTATTTAATTTCCCTGGCAACTGTATGGAAGGGAATAGAGTATTCCCTGCCATAGATATGCAGAGCAGTAACTGAACCTCATAATGAGCAATTTCAAAATATCATCAGTCTTTCCCACTGCAGGATATTTTTTTTATCAGTTCTCCCACAAAACCCTGCCCACAGTCAACTGTTTTTACACTCTCCCATTTGTTCCCACACAGGTTCCCGAACATTTGATTGTCACTCTGGTCAGACCCTTTGGTCTGCTGCAGCTGTTTTGTAACACTGCCAACGCTTTGCGTCCATGAACCTGAAACTTCCTTTATAGCTATGTGCATTAGCAGGAGGCTCAGGCCATTAGCTGAGCCCATCCCTGATATGGCAGCTTGAAAAATCTTCACCAATGATTTTTAGGCTATATCATAATACATGCCCTGCCTGCGCTCACATTATTTAAAATGCTTGTTTTTATCTCCAGGGAGAAATCAGTCTGCTGTAACATACTGCACTCAGTATGGCACTTGATGGTACTTAACACTGATTTATGAGATTAGGACATTTGAACAGACTGGACCATCACATTCCACCCATTTATTCCTACATGGAACACTATTATTGGGGAATTTGATTGGAAAACATTTGAGTAAAAAGCACACAGTTCTTTACTCTTTCTCTTGGCATTTGTTGTTGTGGGGGTAGGGCTCTTCTCCCAGGTAACTAGTGATAGGATGAGAGATAATGGCCTTAAGTTGCACCAGGGGAAGTTCAGGTTGGATGTTAGGAAAAATTTCTTCTCAGAAAGAATTTTAAAGCGTTGGAACAGCCTGCCCGGGAAAGTGATGGAGTCACCAGCCCTGGACGGTTTTCAAGAAAAGGGTAGCACTTGTGGACATTGTTTAGTTGGCATGGTGGTGATGGGAGGATTGTTGCATTAGATGATGCTAGAGGTCTTTTCTGACCTTAATGTTTCTATAATCCTATGATTCCCCACTTTACTCACGTGCTTAAAATGACAGTGTCTATTTTCTCACCTGAGAGCATGAAAGATTTCTCACTTGACTCTGACTCTCAGCCATTGGTTCCTACTGTGATATTTCTACACCAGTATGAAGCATCCCATGGAAGCTAGTGGTTTCTCCTTCTGAGGGAACCCAGTCATGAAATCCCTCACAATGCGTTGAAGACAGCAGTACGTGAGGAGTTGTAGTGTTCTCCTATGAAGAAACTGTAACTCCTGAAGTCTGAAGAAAGACCAAGATGCAAGCCTTTGGTATCTTCTTGAAGTCAAGACTGCCTCGTGAACACCAGCCAAACCAAAATGCATGTTTGTTGCTGCGCTGCCTTCCCCAGTGTTATATTGTTAATATCACCCAGTGTGAGCTGTTGAGTCATTTGTTCCTCTTTCCTGCTGTAGATGTGGGTTTTTCTCACTTGTCTCAGCCTACAGGGAATCTGAATTCACTTATTACTGTAGGAAAAATATATTTCCACTATATTTTGTTAAGATACTGCTCAGTTACTTCAGAAATGTATACCACTCCTCTTACTGGTTAACAATTACAGTTTAATCTGCAAGAAATGCTGAGACACCCAGCAGCTCCTACACTGTTTGCCTTAAAGCACGGCTCTCAGTCGTCCCAGCCCAAAGGCAGCAGCACAGTAGCTCTGGAAGTTCTACCCACTGGGCAATGGATGCAGCAATCCAGGCCCTGGGCTGGGGCAGACAGAGGCTGAAAGCAGGCAGTACTGTGCATGTTGTTGAGAATCACGGTTTTTCTATAGTCTTCAAGTCCCTGGGACTAAACTTAGCCCTTCTGGAAACTCAGTGCAGCCCCTGCTGAAGGATGGGCTGGGACAATAATTCTGTGTCTGCACCTGCATCCACGCTTACCTCAAAAGAGAGGTCTGAGACCAGGGTGGTCCTGCTAGTAAAACTGACATTTTTGTTTTATGCCAAGGCAAGGCTACATAGAACAGATAGCTTAGGATTATCAAACAGCCTGGTGAAGTGAAACCAGACCAATACAATTTGTATACCACACACACACCTATCCATCTGTATGAATAAAGAGTGCTGCCTGGTTTCTTCTCCAGACAGGTCACCACAAAGAAATGTGAGAGAAATTCATACTTTCTCACATATGCCGCAGTAAATGGGTTCTGACCACTGTCATGCACCCACCCAACAGGAAGGCACCTGGGCACTGACATGCCACATGGACATTGCTCACCTATCTGCACAAAATCATCAAAAGGCACAGCCACAGAAAGGACTCCTGCTCCACGTCAAAAGCATTGACCTACCAATACCATCTTTGCAAGTGGGTCTGATTGCCTTCTGTCTTGATGAGACCAAGTCAATTCTCTGCACACAACACTTCACCAGCCTTCTTCCCCGTTTTTTTGTTGCTCTTGACACTTACCTTCTGTCTTCACTGTATAAACCTGCCATTGTTATTAATGTCTCGCTCCTTGTTCCTTCCTGGCTTTACTTTATATGGAAAGAAAAGAGGAGCTGCCCCCTTGAAAAGAAATAAATGTTATTGAAACGAGGGGAAGGAAGCTCTATGGCTCCTGGGCTGCAATCCATGCAGAGGAGCTGCGCTCCCCACATTGCCTTCATGCTTCTTGGAGAGTCAGACAAGGCAGCCAGAGTCCTCAGGCTACCCACACCGCACAAGCTGCAAAACCTGGGAAAGTGTGTCAGGAATCTCCCAATACATAAGGCAGATGACTGCATTACAACAATAAAATCCTACTCTGGGCTCATTCTGCTTGTAGGTGACAGGTACGGATACAGCCCTATGATTTAGTGCATATGTGTCTAAGTGCAGTGCCAGAGAAATGCTCTATACACCAGAAATTGTGCTAATAGCTGGTGTATCTGATTGCCTGTAAAAGAAAAACCAGAGGTTTCCCTGGTTTGGACTGCTGTGAGATACAAGCAGCTCTACGTATTGGATGGACTGAGTCCAGAAAATAATCTCAGAGCACAGGGCAATGAGGACAAAATGTCAAAAAGATATTAACGTATTGGAGAACTGAGAAAGCAGGAAGTTTTATATTTATTCTTTTGAAAAAGCTGTTATGATAGCTCAGATGTATGTCTAGTCTATGTTGCATGATTATAAAAGGCATTACTTTATTGTTGAGACTGAAAATCAGCCAAGAAAGGCTCATTTCTATATACCTTACCAAAGCAGGATATAACAACTGGTGCACACATCATCAGAAATGCTAATCTCTGCTGAAGCAGCCAAAGTTATGGCTCCATGGACCTTTATTCTGATGCAGTGGTTGCTAAAGTGCCCCCTTCTTTCTTTTCACATTGGTGTCTCTCTCCTACACTGCACTTCCCTCCTCTGTTTCATCTGGCACAACTGGTTGTACAGTCACGTGATGGACTAGATCAGAGAGCTTATTTGTCTGAAAGCCAACTTGTGTTTACCTGGCCATGTTCCTTTTCAGCCAAACCAAAACCTTGACTTGCTGCATGATCTGGATACACAAACCTTTGTGCTAGCACGATGGAAGAGGCATTAAGTTGGGAAGGAGCCCGCAGAGGAACGCAGGGTGTTGTGTAAACTTCAACAGCACTGCTCTCAAAAGCAAGGAAACTATCTGTGCAACATTTCTAGTCTCTGAAATCATGACTAATCATAATGCTATCCCAGCCAATGATCATGAGTCTGTAGTTCCATTCAACATGTACTGAGAGATGCTAATGGCCCCCTCTCTGGGGCCTTACTTCTCTTGCTATATTGGTAATTATCTCTGAAGTTATTATGCAATAACTAAGTAATGTATGCTAATTCATGTATGTTCAGAAGGTGATGTAATCTGTCAATTTGTATTCACTTGCTGAAGCATTAAGACCAGCAGCAGCCATCTGGCCAGGTGGAGACTTATGAAAGCATCATTGTTTCCAAATTGAAGCAAAAATAGACAACATCCCCTATAGCAGGAGCCCAGAGAAAAACTGGTGCCATCATCAAATCAAGAAGAGAAAGAATAGAGGTGATGGAAAATAGCATAAAGTAACTAATTATTTCAGATGACCCAGCTCCCTGCAAGGCTTCCCCTTTATTATTATGGACTGCTAAGTCCATCCTTGCTACCAATCTCCTCCTGCAGCACGAGCCACAGTGAGCATTTGTTCCTCTCCCAGGCTGCAGGGGCTGTCAGTAGGAACATCAGCCCAGAGTAAAGCTCTCCCAGTGAAAGCCCTTCAAATGTGGGGAAGAAGGTGCTTGACCACGAAGATTTCCCTGAACCCACAGCACCACAGAAGTATGTAAGCACTCGTGCACTTGCCTACACCTACTCAGTGTCTTGATTTCTAAGGAGTTTTGCCACACGTTGGCCTCTGCTGTAGAAGATATCCTACAGCCTTGTCTTGTTCTTGTCTCAGCTCCCTTTTCCACCTTCATCTCAAAGACCTCCATCAGATGCATTTAGATCAGTACTTTGGCCGCTCTTCTACTCTGTAAGGGTATGTTAGTTGTAGCCCTTTGACAAAATGCTGTTCTGCACCACTTCTGACAATAGAAGAAGAGACAGAAATGCTCTAGGAGAGGTATATGTGACTCTCTGTAAGTAGCCTGCTTCTTATGGGGGTCTGTTCCCACAGGTAATCCAGTGGTTTTGCACCCCTGGTACTTCAGCCCAGCTGTCTATTATGCACCTATCCAAATCAAGTAAAACATGGATGGACAGCACTGCTAGTGAAAACAGCAAAAATTACAAGGTACTCATATCCTTGTGTTATTCAGGTTAGCTGTTATTTTGGGTTTAAATTATCTACCTCTAAAAAGACAGTTAACTGAGATTTTGTATGTTGATTTTCCAGTTGTTATCTGTCAACAGAGAGAAATGGGTCAGCACAGGAAGTGTCAGTGACATAACAGGTCTATTCTGCATCCAGATCTCTCTGCCTCCAGTACTAGGTTTGAATTAACCACAAAAGCAGTAGATTTTAACACCATAAAGAGTGATGGGCTAGAATAATACCAACGTATAGGATTATGCTTTCAAAGGAGAAGAAATGCAGGTGCTGTTTTTCTTTAAAGAATGATGCAGTGATGCTGCGGCCATGGGAGCAGGCAGGCTGCTCTCCCTCAGTCCAGCTGAGAACCTCGTTACCCATCTTTTGAAATATTTCAGCTGCAGAAGCAATATATTTACGTAACACATGTTCCAGACAAATAAAACAACTCTACTTTTAAAGAGAAGTTCTCTGTAGCTCCTGCTGCTGCTTAATCCTCACTCTTACAATTTGTTCTTTACCTATGAAGTGTGAACCATAGAAATATTAAAAGCAAAAAGAATGTTGGCCCTGCGGGGTCTACTCTGGAGGGGGCAGATTTTAGATCAGCCCAGAGCCAAGGGCTTGCCTTCACTCTAGTTTCTGCGTGAGATAAAGTTATGAGATTTGGCTGCTACATGGATAAAGATTTTGTCAGAAATTAGACTATTTGTTATTTTTATTTGTCTCCAGCAATGTGCCTGAATGTGCTTCATGCAACAAACACCACGGCACCTTTGCAGAAGACTGAAACCTTTAAGCAGGTCACAACATGGTTTCTTGTGGATGGATCACCAGCATGGGCATCTAGGCATGATACTGCCAATACCTCCTGTGATTTCACACTGCAGCTAAGATAATTATTATAACTGCTCTTTGGGAATCTCTAATGCACTGCAAGGAAGGAAAGCATGAGGTCTGGCAGGCGGAATGGGCCTGATTCAGCAAAGTGGTTGTGTGTCGCTGACATCAACGGGACTGCTTAGGGTCTTAATTGCCTTGTTGAATCTGAGCCAAAGAGGAAGAAAAGTGAGATGGTAAGCTGCAAGACTATGTAGCCTAAAACATTTGGATCCTTTATTGATAGGACTACTCTCCCCAACAATTCAGGGTGGTTTAGAAAAGCTTCACAGGGAGCATGTGCCTTACCTTCTGGCCCAGTTTAGCACACATTTTGGTGCTTGTGCAACATTATTTGTGTGGACAGTGCCATTTGTTTAGGAACAGAAAGACATGAGTGAAGTGCCACAATGGGCTGTTTGCAGGTCAGGGCTGCATTTCAATATCTACACCATTGCTACTAAGGTTATACAACTGCTAGAGACATCTGGACCTAACATTGAAATATTCTCTACAACCTGTGTACCTGTGAGTGTTTTTGTGCCAGAATACTTATTCTGAACCTCTTTAAAAGAAAGAACAATATGTTCAGCAAGTTATAAAATATTTTTAATAGTAAATAAACATCAGACAAGTAAAAGTTAACTATTCTAATATCAATGTTGAAATAACGTTTTTTTTCTCACTGGTTAGTCAGAACCTATAAAGAACGGCTGCATTTGTCCTAATTAATGGCCCATTTTCAGGAGAGGCTTTTAATTAACAGCTGACATTTATGCAGCACTACAATATGCTGTGCAATTATCACCTGGCCTACTTTGTGTGATTCAAATGCTCTTGGAGAAAAAGGTACAATGCCTACTTTAATGAAAATTTTATAGAACACAGTGGTGAGAGACTACTGAGAAAAAGAGAGGAAATAGAGCTGGATTGTCTGAGGGGCTTAGGGTGGCCTTTCCCAGTACAATTTACCTGGCCCAGTGGACTGGCTGCCTCTCAGAGATGTTCACACATCTCCCAGCTTGCCAGGGACATGTATTTCTAATCCACTCCAACTCCTCAAATTCTCTATGCCATGTCCATCACAGACAGCTGAGCTTGCACCAAGCTCAGCTAATACAGCTGAGGTTGGTGCTGCTAAGGCAGGATAGAATTCTGCCTGAAGTTTCCTCTGTCTGTTCTCCTTGTTGGCATTCCTGAGGCTTGCCAGCCAGCAACCTGGTCTGGTTCAATTCATGAGCCATGGGAACAAAACAAAAATGATTTGTACTAGAGCAGTTTACTGCTCGTGAGTAAGCTCAGCTGGGTGTGCAGCCATCCTCACTCCAAGGAAGAAGGAGAAAGGAGCATGGCACCACCACCGCTCAGCAGCGGCAAGGTGCTCATTTAAGCTGTACTGTAAATCGAGCTATGTTGTGAAATAAGAGCTTGTGTAGGAAGGTAAAACACACATGAACATATTTTTGTATTGTATACACTTTGTGCCAGAAAATGAATGTCCAGCGAAGTGATGGGGCTGGTAGCAGGGAAAGGTGTGACCAGGCCGCAGGGGCCTCCTGGCCCTATGGCAGCAGCCACACCAAGCCCATTCCTGCAGCACTGAGCTGCATTCAGAGGACTCTGGGGAGCAAGAACTTGTTTCATCCTGCCTCTTTAAACTGCTCTATATTGAATGCAAGAACTTCAAGGAGGCATTAAGGTTTAAATACATCAATATTTGCTGGGTCACCGAGAGACTAAGCAAACACTCAGCTGTGGCCATGCTGAACCTCTCCCCTACTCTCTGGCCTGATGAATATTTAATTATGCTACAGCAAGTGAAATAGCTTTTGCATGGATGCCTCGCTAACCCAGAGCACACCGTGGCCTGGTAATCAGAGACACGAGCTTGTTTTCCTGGGCAGAAGAGGGCCTTTGACACTCAATCAACACACAGTGGGATGGTAGGGAGCAATCCAGGAAGAGCTGACCCCTTTGTACACATGTCCAGTTGCAGCATCTTAGGTGGGAAACAACCCCAGCTGTGAGTGCTGACAGCTTTGGTTCATGGCAGGGACAGGCTGACACACAAGTGACTGATAAGGTTACAGTCCTGAGGTATGCACAGTGACTGCGCTGTCCCCAACCAGCCCTGATCCAATGAAATCAAACCAAATTTAACTTGGCATGCAGAGCTGCGTTTAGAAAGCTGCGACAGCTCAGGGTTATTTCAGAGATCTGTGGTGGGGACAGGAGAGACAGCTGGGGTGGCAGTCTCGTTAACCAGCGTGATATAAACTCTCCTTGTGAACTGGGGCTGTTGGGCACCAATGGGATTTGAGAGCCTCCAGGGTTAAGCAGCTGATCAGTGAGGAGAAACCGAGTATCATGATTTCAGATGTAGAAATTTAAATTTGAGAAAGAATTACAAAATACAATGCAGGTACCTCCGTTACTTTTGTGGATCTAGTCTTTTAAGTGTATGCTAGGCCATTGGCCTGTTATTCTTCCAAAAAGAGTCGATGACGTTTTCATAGTAAACATTACAGTTAAGGAACTATTTATGAATTGACCATGAGGTTATGTGTCGGTTAGTATCTAATAATTTCTGAGATGTCATTGGTTTGTTCAATGACTCTGAAAGGAGCTTGTAAAAATAGTTCCATGGAGCTCTGTATATATTGGAATTCAATATTTCAGTCTGGCAGCCTTGAGTCTAAGAGCGAGGCTTTGTTCTTTCAGTCAGCTCACAGCCATCAGCTATAGTGGAGTTGCATCAGGGTCAGCGATGGGAAACAAGAACATACTCAATAATTCAGGTGATGACCTGACTTTCCCATGGCTTAGCAATACAAGGAGAAAGTGTCCCTGAAACTAGTGGGATTCTTTGAGTAAGAATGAGAAACTGTTTGCAGGATTGTGCGTCTTTTTTCCTCTCGCTTTTTTTTGTTCTTACTGTACAACAAAGCATGCAGGAACTAGTGTCACTATCCTGCTGGTGGAATTTTCAACATGTAAGGAATCAAAAGAGGATCCTATTAGTCTTTCTGCAGTCCTCATTCCACAGTTGTAATATATCCTTTTCCAATCATCACAATATACATGGCACAATAGAACAGCAACAAGAGTGAGACAAACTATCAAACTTAAGGTCAGGCTTGTGCTCCTTTCTCAAACCACTGCTAGGTGGCAATATGTTCCCTAGAAAACCACCAGCTTCCTTCCAGGCACCACTCTGCCCTGCTCAGGACAGCCTGGGCATTGCTTCATCGAAGGAGAGAAGGCCTTGGAGCAGGGCTTGCTGAGGGCTGCTTCCTCCCCACAGATGTCTAATTTGGGACTGAGGATTATCAGAAAGAAATGCAGGACTGAATCCTGATGGAAAAATCTCTCCTCTGTGAACCGGAGAGGAAAAAATCTTTACATTGAATGAAGAGGCAAGCTTGCCTGGGGCAGTATTTGTGTACTGGAAATGCCTTAACGAGGGAATTAATGCCTCTATCGTATGAAGATATTGCCACCTGGGACTGGAATATTTCATACTGCTACAGGATTCTCTTAACAATTGAAAATTAAAAGTATCTGTTCAGAGTGCAAAGATTTTGTTTCTTCCAAACGTATGACAAATTGAAAAACTTTGCATGTTTATTAATAATATTTAATCAACCAGACCAACTATAGGACGTTTGTATTGACAGCTGGATTGAAAAACAGCTTTAGGGTGGAGAAGCATTTCCAAGTATATTTTACATCCATGCTTAAGTGAGTCATCTCACACATGTATATTAACAATAAGGGCCGGATAGTATCTGCATATCGCTTTGAACACACCTGATCTGCATTGAAACCCGCATTTACGTTCCTGGGTCTGCGTCCCCTAGAAGGGGAACTCACTGCGCTTTTCTCATTGCGATGGGGCAGGAGCTCCATGGGCTGGCTCCACCGCGATGTTAGCCAGAGGCTGGCGCACAGCGAGCGGCACCGCTCCGCGCCGGCAGCCGCAGCTCTACCTACTGCCCAGTGCTCCTCCGTCGCCATTATTTCCCCTCGGGTCCTGCTCTAACATCCATCGCTGCCCAGCAGGCCCCGGCTCCGTGGTGCGGGCTCTTGGGGCGCGGCGCCGGTTCCCGGTGGGGCCGGTTTCTTCGCAGCACCGCCCGTCCGTCCGGCAGAGGGAGGGGAGCGGCGGGGCCGTGCCGGGCTGACTGCGGGCAAGTCAGTGCCCACCTCTTCTCGGGGAACCCGGCGCGGGCTGGGGACGAGCAGTATCTTCGCGGGGTACCGGGCTCGGGGCCGGCCATGCGGGAGGGGCAGCTCCTAGCGGCACCTCAGTTGAGGCGGCATGTCGGGCGGAAGGAGCCTGGGTGCAGGCCGGGTGCCCTGGTTACTGGGCCGTTCCGCGCTGCTGGCGGCATCTCTGCCCGAAGTCGCGGTTAGGGATGCCGCCGCTTGCTCATCTTCAGCTTGGAGATCTCTGGTGTTATTCTGTGAGGAACTGCCGCCCCCTCCGGCTCTGTTCGGCACGGAGCTGGGGTACAGGGCTTCCTTTCCTTCGCTGTTGGTTTTATAGAAGAAAAACATATCCGTGCCAAAGATCCTTGCTTTGATCAGCTGAAGTGCTGCAGTGGTTTGCAGCTAGAATTAATTCACTTTCGTGCTTTGTATGGTTTAGGGTTTGGTGACTGAAAAGCTGGTTGTGGTCATTTCTGCGCTTGTGAAGTGTTGCATCTGTTCATCTAGTGGTGTCCAGAGCACACCCAGTGAACTTCGAGCTTTGTGTGAACTTGAAACCTGTGTTCTGACAGTGTTACTTGGGGTCCTTTGCTAACAGAGGGTTGCAAATAGAACCTCTTCAGATCAAGGCATTAGAAATAAAGTGTCTGCATGCTTTTTGCAGAAGGTGAGGGGTTCTTGCTCTCGCTCTCTGCTGTAAAATTCAGTCCATGTACTTACCACGTGAACAAACCCAAGTGCTACTGTGTAATAGCATGCATATTTATGGAAGGGCTTCTTTTATCAGCTGTTTTGTATCCTTGAAGGCCGTTATTTTTCACTGGACCTCACATAAGTGTGATTGGTTTACTAAATCTTGAAAGTAATTGAAATCTGATTAAAAGAGAACGTAATTGCACAGGAATCTAGACAGTTGAAGTCTAAACTCTAGCCTGCAGGGACCATTAAAAATATAATACTAAGCAGAGAATCAATAACTTGAAAATCACACAGTTTTGGGGATGACAAGTTGAGCTGTTCAGTAACACAGGAAAAACAAGAGGAAAAAGAAGTAGAAAGAGAAAAGCATAAGAGAATGTGTAAAAGAAAAGAGGCATAAAGGGTAAGCCAGACTAAAACTGAAATCGTTGACAATTTAACTTGCAGTGTTAAAATGCTTTTTCCAAAAAGTATTTTGTGTACACGATTTGAAGCAACTTCAGTTAGTTTGGCCATCTCTCTTGTTCGCTCAGCTTCTGGAAAGGTTAACATTGTTTCTATTGCTGACATGGAGAAATTGGGAGATCCGAATCCATTGTTCTTTTCTCAATGGTAGTATAATGGCTAGAAAACCCCATCTTTTGTAGGTCATTTCTAAAGCCCGATCTTAGAGGAATTACAAAGCTGTTTGAGGATCTTCACACTGAACTGAAGAGATTGTTAATCCTGCCTAATTCGTCTAGCATGTAGGTATCAAAGACAGTATACTAAAAATCTGAACAGGGTTCAGCAAGTTTGAGAGCTACAATGCCTGGAGAAAGGTGTGAGCCTTAGGTAGCTGCTGTTGACCTTAGCAGGAGTTCCCACTTTGTCTAGAAATGCCGTAATAAGGCACTTTTTCTGTTTGGGGGCATAGACTATCCCAAGATTTTTTTCTGTGTTTGTAAGTTATGTTTTGTGGGTAGGTTTTGTGCTACCACACCCATAGTCTGCTTAAGATTTGCCTGCTGCTTTCTTCCTGCAGAATTAAGCCAGCTGGAGAGGCTACTGCCCTCAGCTTGCCCCAGCTGGTAGTTGCTGGAATGGGAAGAACCTATCAGGTAAGGTGCTCATGTAAACCTGACCATTGCTGAACACCGTGTAAACACCAACACTGCTGAAGGAAAGAAGCATGTTGTATGAACAGATGGGGTAGATAGAGGCTCAATAACCTTCAGGTGAGGAGTTGTGACAATAGTTGGCACCAGCAGCCTGTTCAGCCAGTGCTGGGCTTCCACCTCCCAACTTTACCTCTCTTGCATCTGAAGCCAGGGTTCTGTGACTTCTCTTCACTGTCAGGTCCATGCTCTTTGTTTTGATTTTCATCTAGGCTGGCCCTCTTGAATCTTGCAGTTTATGAATTCCATTCCTCTGTTCAACATTGGATGTTTCCCTCCCCTCTTTTTTTCCCCCTTTCGCTCACCAACCGCTATCCTTGATTTCAGTGGTTGATGTTTATGATTATCACTCTTTTCATACAAATGGACTATTGTCATGCTTTCATTATATTCTTCCTTCACTCTCTGCTCTTCTGCCTACTTTCATGCTGTAGAGGCTGTCATGCTGCTCCTCAGCGCTGGGTAACTGCTTGTTTTCATGTGTTAGCCGGTCACTGTGGGAAGCTGGTGAAGCATCCAGCAGTCACGCTCACTGCACTCTGGTACAGATGGGTACCTTCCACACTGACTGGTGATGCATGCGCATGTTGAGCCATGAGTCATCTCACAGTCATCTTCAGTTGACCTCTTCTATCCCTTTTTCCATGCCCTGTCTTCTCAATTCTGTGCTTGTCACTGAAATTACAGCTGTTGGAGGTCTTTGTCAAGTTCTTCTTGAACTGTCAGCTACCCTTTAAGGGTTTGGCAGTGTCACATAAGTGCCTTTATAATGCTCTTTTGTTATACCATTTAAATATTTTCTTTCTCTTTATATTGCTTTTGTGGGTTTTGTACATGATATTCCTTTCTTTTCTGCTGTACTTCATCTTGGGATGCCTTTATCCAAGACCAAAAATTCAGCTGATGTCTTTTTGCAGATGACACATGGGTCTGTATCGGCACTTCATACCTGTCATCTCCTTCCCCAGGGAATGAGCATCTTTATTTCTCTGGTCTCCCACAGGTGCCCAGTAAGCTCTGCATGGTGAAAACACATCCCTGCATCTTTTATCCCCATTTTCTTTTTTCCTAATTTGTGTCAGTAATTCAGGCACTATTTTTGAGTTGGAGTTTCCCCTGCTTGCATATTTTAATTTGGAGATTATTTCTGTGTAACTGCTCTATGATGCATGCAGCTCACATTCGTTTCTGGGTTCCCAACGTCTAGTTCTCTGGTTTGTTTTAGTTCACAGGATCGTATGGGTTGGAAGGGACCTCCGGAAATCATCTGGCCCAACTCTCTTAAAGCAGGTTCCCTACAGCAGGTTACATAGGATACTGTCAGGGTGGTTTTGAATGTCTCCAGAGAATGAGACTCCACAGCCTCTCTGAGTGGCCTTGTGTCAGTGCTCTGTCACCCTCATAGGAAAGTTATTCCTCATATTCTTCCTGTGTTCCAGTGCGTGCCTGTTGCCCCTTGTTCCATCACTGGGCACCACTGAAAATAGCCTGGCCCCATCCACTTGACTTCTCCCCTTTAGATATTTACCAGCATTGATAAGATTGCCCCTCAGTCTTCTACTGTCCAGGCTGAACAGTCCCAGCTCTCTCAGCCATTCCCCATAAAGGAGGTGTTCCAGGCCCCTCATCATCTTTGTGGCCCTCTGCTGGACTCTCTGAAGTTCCCTGTCTTGAACTGGGGAGCCTGGAACTGGACACAGTACTCCAAATGTGGCCTCTCCAGGGCAGAGTAGAGGGGGAAGATCGCCTCCCTCAACCTGCTGACTGTGCTCTTTTTAATGCACTCTGGGCATCCATTGGCTTCTTGGCCACCAGGGCACTCTGCTGGCTCATGGCCAACCTGTTGTCCAGCAGGACACCCAGGTCCTTCTCTGCAGAGCTCTTTGCCAGCAGGCCAGCCCCTAACCTGTGCTGATGTATGTGGTTATTCCTCTCCAGGTGTAGGACTCTGCACTTGCCCTTGTCAAACCTTGTCAGGTTTTTTCCACCCATCTCCTCAGTCTGTCCAGGTCTCGCTGAATGACAGCACAGCCTTCTGGTGTGTCAGCCGCTCCTTCCAGCTTCATATCCTCAGCAAACTTGCTGAGGGTGCATTCTATCTCTTCATCCAGGTCATTGATGAAGATGTTCTCCCCATCTGAGAGTTTGCTAGGTATGTCCCATACCCACTGCTCTGGCCAGCCAAATTCATGCTCTCTGGCCATTGCAGCTGGCAGTGCTGATGGAGGTTGCTACTCAGTGTAGAGTGTTTTAAGAGAAAAACTGGCTAATGCAAGAGAATAATGGTATTTGGCAAGGACAAATATACTTGCTTGAGCATTGGGGTTTAATATTTTCTCAGAGAATCTGCTTGACTAGGGAAAACTTATTGTTTATTTATGGTAATATTTTTTATTAACATCATGAGAGCTGAATTTTAACTAAACAGTTACCGGAGATTTTCAGAAGGCCTCTGATAGATATGTGTAATAAATACATCCACAAAAAATATGAAATGCATGCCTATGTATGAATGTATGTATTTCTTCTGTACATTGTGTATCCTTTCTACTGAGTTGTTGACTTTCAGCATGTGTTTGTATTAATCCATGATCTTCTAGTCTGTGGTAAGTGTATTAAAAAATCATTTAAGGACTGTCTGGGATTTAAACTGTTGCTTTGTGTGACAGGTACAAAAACTGGTTACTGATGTAGCTGAAGATTGTGGAATGTATAACTCTTGATATCCATCCTCATGGCTTGTCTGTTCATTGTTACCGTTGATACGTTAAAGCTCTAGCAGTTTTTACAAACTGAAAATTGGTAATTGTCCAGAGTGTACTGTTGTCAGAAAGTTGACCGTTGTAAAATCATGCATAAATTGTGTGTGCTGCAGATGTTAATGGATATAGCATGTCTGACTTTCTCAAATTGGATGACGACTTCATTTCTGTAAATGTATCTAAATAGGCAATTATATTAAACCAAAAACTTTAGTATAAAAAATATATTTTGGCTTGCCCTGTGGCATTGTGCTGGTTAGTACAATTTACCCTCGCACTCCTTCATTTGCACTACAGAAAGTCCATCTCAGTCACGTTGTGGATTGCAAATGCTCCATACTTGGTGAAATTTTGAATGTTGTTTATTGAAGATCAGCAGAAATTCCTTTCGTTTGAGAGCGCTGAAGCTTAAATATCACGCTTTTCCTGAGTGATTAGCTTTCTCAGACTGAGCTGTTAAAATAATCCTGTATTTATTAGAGAAGTAGTGGGTGCTTCCCAGTGCTGTAAGAGGTAGGTTTAAAAAGAGTAATTTAGTGATAATACCTTGCATGAGTCATGATCAGGATGCAGTGATGTCCAATTTGTTTTTTAATCCGGCACTTGCTGATGCTCTTTATTACCATAGTGATATTATTAAAGAGCTGTTAATGCATATAACCACACAGTTAAAAATGACATTCTTGTTGGTTTTTTTTTGGTAGAATAAAATTTCCATATCTTAAGTCAGCTTTGCTTTGTACTTCCTTTGACAAGGAAAATCCAGGTAGTATAAAAGTGATCAAACAATTGTAAATTGCCAGGGACTTAGGTTAAGAACAGATGTTTTTCACCTTTTTATTTTTTTTCTCTTATTTTTTAATTTCAAGCCAATCATTGTGGTTTCCCAAATAATTAATCTAGTCTTTCCTTTTTTGAGGATTGGGGAAGATTTGTATTCAGTAAAAATTAGAAACTAATTGCTTTGCGTTGAATCAAGCATAGTACAAACTACAGTTTGCAACAGGAGCCTGCACCCATCCATGTTCTTAGTATTTGTTCTTTCTGGTGCAAAAACTAAAGGCTGGGTGCAAGTTTTGTTGCATGAATGCATATGTTGGAGAATGAAGTTTTAGAGCAACACTTTATTTTCAGTGCTTTATCTGGATTGTCGTAAATCAAAGCTGAGTGAATTAACGGTGCTTGTCATGTTATTCCCTTATGTACTTGATTTATTTATTTAGTTTTCTGGCACCTTGCTGTGTGAAATGAGTGCAAACATGGAAGACTGTTTCTATTCTGAGAGCCTGACTATAAAAAGAAGAATTTGGCTAAGAAATTGGCTTTGGTAACCTGTTTTCACTCTTAAGTAAAATTTTTGAAGAAGCGATTTTAGAACCTGATAGTGATGAAGGTGACGGCTGAGGAGTTGCAAATATTGGAATATGCTTAGATACAGAGCAGGAGGTTGATGTTATTTGTGGAATAATTAATCTTATATTCAGTCAGATTTTATCTTTATTACATTTTAATTAGCTTTATTAGCTTACATATGAGTGTGCAGAATTTGATCATGACAAATTAAAACCTTGAATTTCATAAGGAACTTGGATGAGACTTCAGTGTCTTATCAGATGTTAATTAGTGATTCCTTTACCTGCTCCCGTGTATATGATGTTATAATATATGGCTTTGTATAGGCCTTGCCAGCGTCTTTGTGAGATTGCAATGTGGCAGGACCAGTATTAATCTGTTGGCATAGGTGGCTTTCTTTGAAAGTTCCCCATATGACATACATTCTTCTGTATACTGCTATGGGGCTGCAGTGCAGACTCCTGCTCTATTTAGGTGGAGATTTTATCTGCCCCAACAAAAGCATTTTTCCACTTCAGTATTTGATGATACAAGCTAGTTGTGCACCTAACAGGATTGTTCACTTCTTTCATTCTAAAATTCTAAATTAAATGTATGTATTTAATGTGTATTTGCTCATACATTTATATAAAATAATGTTCTCAACAATTTCAGTTTATTATTAAAGCACCTCTGGAGCACCTCTCCTGTGAGGGAACTGGGCTTGTTTAGCTTGGAGAAGAGAAGGCTCCAGGGAGACCTCATAGTGGCCTTCAGTACTTGAAGGAAGCATATAAACAGGAGGGGGAATGATTGTTCACAAGGGTGGATAGTGATAGGACAAGGGGAAATGGTTTTAAGTTGAGACAGGGGAGATGTAGGTTAGATATTAGGAGGAAGTTTTTCACTCAGAGGGTGGTGACGCACTGGAACGTGTTGCCCAAGGAGGTTGTGGATGCCCCATCCCTGGAGGCATTCAAGGCCAGACTGGATGTGGCTCTGGGCAGCCTGGTCTAGTGGTTGGTGACTCTGCACTCAGCAGGGGGATTGAAACTAGATGATTGTTATGGTCCTTTTAAACCCAGGGCATTCTATGATTAGCTCTAGGTGACCTGGGTACAGCATAAAATATATCTGTCATCAAATTCCATCTCTGTTTTTGCTCTGGTTCACCTTAGAATTCACAGGGGCTTCTTGCCAGTTCTGGAAGAATCTTGTTTCTGCCAAATATGACTAACAGTCAGAGATGGTCTTTTCCTAGTTCTCCAAAAATTGAGCAAGCACCATGTTTTGTGAACAGTTGTATGAGTTAAAAAGGGACAAGAGGCAAAGATAGGGCTAGTCTAGCAACACGGCATGCCTTTTTATATGTCCTGTGAGGGTTCTTTTACGTCCCACTCTGACAGGCTTCTAAGACCATGATTTCTTTTTCAGACCAACTCTTCAATTCAGAGTTTACCCAGCTTCTTTCAAATAACTTATAAATCACTTTTTCCATTAGAACGCTTTCCATGTAAATAAAGCAGAGCCAAAGATCAAGAATAATGTTTTATGACTTCCTCTTTATTTCCTGGTGTACGTAGTTACTTTGTAGAGTGCAGACAGTGGAGGAATACGCCATGGGTGGACGTGCAAATAGACTACCAACATTATGTAGCTGTGTAGGAGGCAAGGGCTATGCTCAGTTCATAATACTGTTGTACAGTTCCTTCTTTAGGGTCCTCCTTTGATTCTGGTGCTCTGTGTTGAAATGAGATCAATTTAAAGAGGAACGAGCTACTGCAATGACTGTGAGAAACTTAAGGCTAACTGGGCATGGGCAGTATTACTAGTTGGGTGGAACATGACAAATGCGTTAATGGAATTAGGCTACAGGGAACTGAATTCAAGAAAAGGTTTTCAGTTTTTAATTTTCGTGTTCCTCAAGTATTTCACCCAGGAAAGTATTGCTATAATAGTTGCTTGTAGAAAAACAGGAGATCCACGTTCTGAAAACTAGAGGATTTGGTAGGATTTCTCCTCCAACATAGGTGTGGTTTTTTAATTCTATTTTAGTTAGCTGGCTTGTTTTGGAGGGGGAAGGAGTTGAAACGTTGCTGTAGAGTAAGCTGGTATAATAGAATATACAAGTATTTTACTGCATTTCTTGAGCATCTTCCATATTTCTGCAACAAAATGTGTTTTGGACAATTTTTACAAGAAAAGATTTTAAAGGGTGCTAATTTCTGTCTAAACTGCTGAAATCCCTGCATAAAATTCAACCTGTTAACTTTGTGGGAGTAGACTCCAGCTAAGAATTTCGTGAGTATTGTCTTTGTGTTAATTTTTATTGACCTCAGTGATGACATCACGTTGATATTAGTTTCTGTTGGGCTGCTTCTCCTTCTGTCAGAGGACTGAATTTCATCTCAAAGGAAAACATTTTTTTCTTACTGTTTCTTTTCAGAAATGGTAGTTCTACTGTGGAAAAATTTATTTCACACTACAAAGGGAAGGATACTACAGCAGAGATGGGCATCGCTGTATAATGGTACTCATGACTATGATGAAGAATTGATAAAGAAGAAACTTCAGCAGTTTGCTGGTGGATCCATCGACCTTTCCAAAGAACACTGTGGCATTGGAATACTTACCTTGAACAACTCCCAGCTAATGAATGCCTTCACAGGTATTAATTAGTTGATGAGGATGCTGGTGGTTGTTCCCCCCACCCCCCTCCTTTGCATAAACAAAGTGAAAAGCTGTGCCTTACCATTCCTTAGTTAAAAGAAGAAATGTTTGATTTTTAACCAGAGGTGTAGTGAATGTCCACTGTTCTGCATGATAGTTTTGCCCTGTACATCATAAATATAAGAAGTTCCCAATGACACTAAAAATGTCTGGTAGAACCTCTCTCTTTTTTTTCGGTGGGGATGGTTCTGATGCTATGCTATTCCTTATTTCTCATTTCATTTTGCCTCTACTGCTCTGGAAACATAAGGTATTTGTACAGAGAAGGGAAGATATTATGTAGATGTATTTGTAGGGAAAATAGAAAGGACAAGTTTGTGGTGGTGTTTTTTTTACCTAAAATCTTATCTCTAACTAATGCTTCTGCAGTCTGGTCTTTGTTTGCCTTGCATCTAAAATACCAGTGCCTTCTTAATGAAAGATCAGATGAGTTGCATATTCTCAGCTGTTGAAGATGGGAAGACTTCTTAAGCATATGCTTTTAAACTAGATAATACTTAGCTATCAAAACCATTTGTCGTCTTGTTAATTCTTTTTTTTTTTTTCCTGTTCTGTTTTCTTGCCCAGTTCTCTCTGTTCCTTTGCTGTCAGCAAATAAGTTTGCAACCCACTAGCAAAGCACAGAGCTGTTTACATGGTGAATGTCAATCTGCTCCTTCCAGTGATGATTGTTAGCTGAAAGGAATAAAACCTAGCAGAACAGCAGAATTTCTGGTAATTCAGCTGGATATCTCTGCAGTTACTTGTTTCTTCTTAAAAGCTCTTCTATAAAATCGTTGTCTAACTTGAGAAGATGCAGCTAAAAGACACTAGCATGGAGACTGTCCTGAATAACTCCCTGTCAGCATGCATGTTATTGTACAATCAGAATTACACTGTTTGCTCTTTTTCTACAGATTTTTTATTTTTGACTTGAAATAGATCTGTGCAAGGTACCGATTGTGGGCTGTGTGTTTGTAGCTTACTTGTTGTGGTAGTTGAAAGGGGTGTGAGAAATAAGAGGTAATAAAAAGAGAAAAGACAGAAAAATCCCAGTCTGCTGTGGAGATCAGATGTGATGTAAGCCAGGTTGCTTAGACTAAACTTAACTTAAAGCTGTGTTCCTTGTGTTCTGCATGCTTGACATGAGTCTCAACTGGTTTGTAGAGGTGTTGAGCAGTCACAGCTGCTATTTAGGCCACTGGTAGCTATGATTTGACTATACTGAGTGCTGTATAATGTTCATGTTCTAAAATCATACCGCACATCTAAAACTAGACAGCCAAAATTAGCAAATATTTTGTGGTTCAGTTAGTGTTCTGTAATGTAATGTCTTCTCTCTTCATATAATTGCTATGAAAATAATTAGTATACACCAATAGCTTAAATGTTCTAGTAGCAAACAAGAAGCTATAAAAACCCAGGAGGAAATAAATAGTTGTGTTTTTGTTGTGAACTCAGATTAGAAAATGAGCCTGGGACCAGGCAGTACTGTTTTACCATAGGATGTAGAACCCTGTAGAGAACAGTGCTTCATTTTGCTAGGTAATAGCCACAGAAATTTGCTCTGGGAGATCTTACTCTGGTGGTTCAGGAGATTACTGCTTCTTTCTACTGTGCACCTCTGCCAGATATTTTTGTTGTTGCAGTAGGGAGTGTAGAAGCAAAGTCATGCTGGCCCCTTGGATGCTGCAGATGACGATATGACAAACTAACGTACGCTACTCTTCATTTCATTTTAACGTTACTGTCTGTAAGCTGTAGATACTGAGGAACTAGTAAGCAATTTATCATTTTCCATTTGCTGCATATTGAGTAATACCCTTCAGGAGAAGTATGAAAAGGAATAGGATTTGCAAACCTTAAATTGCCCCAACAAGACCTGCTTGTCTTCATTTGCCAGAGCATGTAAAAGACGCTACCTAAATGAAATTCTGTTGATGCTGTGTCTCAGAGCTTCTTGAAAGTGGCAGATGTGAATTTATGATACACATATGCTTCCTTTAGAAAGCTGCAAAACATCATTAAACTGTTGAAAGAAATCCTGTTTGCTAGGCATTTATTTCACACAGCAGCTTTTTATCTCAAAGGAGAATTATGTTTATTCTAAGCTTGAGCAACACGTAGAACTGAAAATAGAACAAAATTATTGGCAGATTGCTCATGGGTGATGTGGAGGTTGTTACGCCTTTTTTCTCTTCTTAATTGGAATCTGATAGCTACCTGTTTGAAATGGTCTCTTTGGAAACAAGTGTTAATAATGTCAATTCAAGCCTAGTGGAGCCAATTTCAGCAACCCAACCTCTTGCTGAACTGAAGTTGAACTTTAAGGAAGAAAGAAGCCAGCCTGCATGAACTAGATAATAACGGTGATAAAGTCAATTCTAGAAAATAAAGTATTTATTGTTAGATTATAATTAAAATGCAAACAAGTGATGTATTTCAAGTAGATTTAGTGCTTTGTGGAGGATGAACTTACTAGTATCATACACTGAAGGACTAAGACTGGCAGAATGAGGATTTTCTTTAGCATTCTGTCCTTGTCACTGAATCAGATATACTGAGCAGTGTCTGTTGGTGAAATAATAGTTGTTGTCAGTGTACACAGTAATAGAAGAGGTCATTGCCCTGGAGAGGAAACAGGTGCTGGCCTTCTTCTCTTCTCTCCCCTGCTATTACACGCATCTGCCCGATACAGTTCTTTTGTGTATATTCAATTTTTCACTGTTAACTGAAAAAACTAGATGTTTGACTCTGTGGAAGGACTCAGTAGCTTACTGCTCTGATTATTAAGAGCACCATAAACAATGATTGTGCTGTATATTGACTTTGGCAAAGATCTGATGTCAGTCCAAATAACTTTATTATAAGAAAACCTGGGTAATATGCAAGAAGTTAAATCCAGGGGGGTGACATGCACTGATAATGGTCCTCTTAGTTCTTGCCTTCCTCAGGAACATTTTCAAAAAGTACCAAGACTAAGGTGGAGGTCCTTTACGGAGTATTCGTTCCTGACCTGGTGCTAACATGCTTGCTTTGTAAGGAACTGCAAGGAAAACAAGCAGGAAGAAAGAATCTCCCATGTCAGCATGGCTGCTATCAGGCAATTTTAGGACAAGATCAGTGCGTGCAGACCTAGGGTCAAAGGACCCAAGAGTTATAGAAGAAAGGGAAAGATTATTTGAGATGTTAATCCAGGGCATGCTTATATCTGAAAAAGATAGTCCTGCCCACTTACATCCTTGTCTAAGGAGAGTGGCACTCAGAGTATCATCAGCCTGTATGTAGCCTGTTTGTTGAAATTAATTTCTGTAAATATTTTGCCTTAAGAGTGCGTGAGAGTCATAGGTATTCAAAGAGAAAGATCGTGTAGTTAACATTGTGTAAGTTCAGTTGGTGTGGAGGATAGGAAAAGGGGTAATGGTTTTAAACTAAAAGAGGGTGATTTAGATTAAACATTAGGAAGAAATTTTCTAATACGAGGGTGGTGAGGCACTGGAACAGGTTGCCCAGAGAAGCTGTGGATGCCTCATCCCTGGAGGTGTTCAAGGCCAGGTTGGATCAGGCCCTGGGCAGCCTGAGCTGGTGGGGGGCAGCGCTGTCCATGGCAGGGGTCTTTAAGGTCCCTTCCAACCCGAATGATTCTGTGCTTCTATGATTCTAAGATGCTACTGTCTAGGACTAGCGCTAGAAACATAAGTATACAAATCCATGTCAGGAAGGGTTGTGGCCTGTAGTTGAAAACCCTTTTGGGTTCTAGACAGGAAAGCTGGTGAGGAAGTAATACAATAATTAGCTGTGTGGTAGAGATAAGGAAAGTTGTCCTCACTAGTTGGTCAGTCAGCAACAATTGAACAGGTTTTAATGGTATGTTATTGTGAAGCAGATTAAAAACAGATCTGTAACTGGAAGAGAGAGCTTTTCTTGCTGAAGAATGAATTCTTTTGGATGTCAGATATTAATTCACACTTTGGTGTTATGCAGGAAAAGATGAAAAGAATCACAGGCAAGGACTGTTGCAGCAATTGCTCAGATTCTATATATAGTTGTTGAAGACTGCAGGTGTGGTCAAAAGTCTCTAAATAGAGCCTGCCAATGCAAGTTGCTTTGAGTAGTGCATAAAAATTGTTTTCACTGAACAAACTACATTCTACCCTCAGCACCTTATGATGACACCTCTGAATTGTCCAACCTTCTCAATTCCACACTTTAAATGTGAGGTTTAACAAATTGTCTCACAACACTGATAATTTTACACCTTTCATTTTTTTTCCCAGTTTCTTTAGAGCAGAAATTATGTAATCTGAAGAAGTCTGTTTCATAACACTGGAGGTTAGCATAGTTATAACTGTCCGTAGTATGAGAAAGTTCTTTAACATATGAGAGTATTGTGTATAAGCTAGGAGTAAAGAGCTGGCAGTATTCAATCCCTACATTTGAAGCCTAGGGTATAATCTAAAAGAGATTTTTCCTAGGCAGATACCATAGAGGGAATAAAAGAAATTTCAGAAAGATTTTTAGAACTATTCTTTTAAAAGACAAAAGGTGCTTTGCTTCTATTTTCAAATCTTTTTTTATTATTTTTTGAATGGACAGTTGTCATTGACCTTCAGCATAATTTGCTCTTCAGCCTTTTTTTAATATATATATTTTTTAATATTTTCAGCTGAATATGCAGAGTGAAATGGCAGTGATGTTGAAATGACTAGGTGAGCTGATCTGAATAGACGAAAATAAGTTCAGATGTCCTGACTTCATGCAGTTATAAACAAAAATAAAATAAATATATACAAATTAAAAAAATCAATTTGTGTTTACCTCCTTGCACTTCTTTGTTTTGCTTTGATGAGTATAATGCAAATTGCAGAATACTCTTCAGAATTCTAAGTGCATTGCTGAATAAAAAAACATCAGTGCATGTGGGGGAGGGAGGGGAATTTAAGATGATGCTTTCCCTCGTGTTTTTAAGCCTATCATGCATTAATGTTAATTTAATGTAGATATTGAAAAATGTAATGTGAAACGTGCTGGTCATAATCATTTTGTTTTAAAAGTGTTGCTTTTCCCCTGCTGTAACAGGCACTATGATGCTAGAACTCCAGGAGAGAGTAACTGAACTGGAAAACTGGAAGGATGGCAAAGGCCTTATCATCCGTGGTGCAGGAAAGACTTTTTGTTCAGGATCTGATTTGAATGCTGTCAAAGCAATATCCAACTCCAAGGCAAGTAGTGTTAGAAAGACTTTGGAGAAAAATGAGCTTTCTGGTTTTCTGAGATCCCTTTCAAACAGATGTTTCATGGTGGTTATGCTGCAATTGTACATACAAGTCACAGGATGGAGCTTTTCATGGTTGAAGGAAATGCTGGCAGCCCCTTTAATCTACAACTTAACTATTATGGTAATGGATTCGTAACTCTGAATTTCTGTATTACATCTTCTTAGCCTTTTCTTTTTAAAGAGATGTATTTTCAGTTTCTCAGAACATTACATGGTACGCTGACACATAAAATAATGTGTGCTTCAGTAGTTTCACCTTCAAAAGCGGGGAGAAGTAATCATTTCTCATATATTCTCAGGCCCAAAACAAATTTCAGTAGCATGGCTGCTATTACGAGAACATTTCAGTTTTGTCAGCAAAGTGTTTGGACTTGGATAAAAAGTAAGCAGAGATGCAGTTCTTGTCCAGTTGAGCCTTAGCGTTGATTGTATCCAGTTAGAGGAGTTCTGAGTACCTCAGGGGTTGAAGAGATGAGGATTGGATGGCAGGTTTTCACTCATGCCACCTTGTCTGGACAACTTATACGTATGCTGTTGTTCTTTTTACGGGTTAATATATGGCAGTGTTTGACTTCATTAGCTGCAAGGGAAATGGGCCTTTCTGTGGTACTCTCACATCCTGATTTGAAATTGCGGTAACTGATAGGCTGGTGCTTTCTGTGCCTATTTCCAGTTACAGGATTTGACCATACAAATTAGTTTTTATTGAACGGTTTAGTCAAATCCTAATTTACATAGTATTGTCTTTAGAGATTGCTCCTGTTGATGAAATTAAGCATCATAAAAATGCCTGTCTGAAGTATTTCTGGCCTGGTAACGTAAGTAGGATGGTCCAGCTTTCAAAAGGTACAGTAGGCTTTGTTTCATCTGCAGAACATCCTGAGAGGTGTGCTTTTCCTGATATGGGGGGCTCCCTGCTTTATAAATACATTTTTTTTGAGGAATTTTCATTTTCTATGTTTATTAGCATTGGTTGTTTTTAAAATAGAAATATGTCATTGATTTTTTTTTTTATAACTGATCTTTTTTAATCTGAGTTTTTTCAATTTTGTATAGCATTATAGAAACAGAAAAGGAGAGAAAACCAAGCGTGGGCTTTTTTTTTTCTTATCTGCAGTCTAAGCTTTTGAAAACACACTCACTCACACATGCACACACACACACGCGCGTGCGCACACACACACCATAATAGCAGCAAGAAAAGCTTCTTTTTATTCAAAAGTGTAGCACTCCTTTTATGATACTTGTTATGTACTATTGCCATCTAAAGCTTACTCCCTTAATGCTGATTGGATATTTTTGCTGAGGCATGTAGCAGTGAAGCATGAAGCAGTATTTTCCATCTATTGACATATCAAAAGGTAGCTTATCGGATCATCTTAGTTCGCCATTTTTCTTGCGACACGGGTACATTCTTTGGTCGACTAGTCCTTGTTCCTTCGGGGAGGGGCCTTTCTTGTTACATGTCGTATCCTCGCAACCACCTATTACAACAAGCTTTCTTTCAAAGTTCTATGTTTAGTAATTCTCAGTGATTCTGCTTCCACCCTCTTCGATGTTTAATATTCTGTCTATATGTTTATATAAGTTACTTGGAGCTGCTGCAATGGGAGGTAGGTCTCATGTAAAGATTAAGAGCCCTAGCACAGAGATACCAGGCATAAGGAAGTGTTTGGTATCAGTTATAACTGTGTTGAAAACTCTCTGTGAGCACGTAGATCTCACATTAGGACTTAAATAAAAACGTAAGAGTCAACAGAAATAATCCAACAATACTTAAACCTGGTTGCTTTATGTTTCTTTTGGAGAGTTCAAATTATTTATTCAGAAGTGAGAGTTCCTTTACAATAGCTCACTCCTAAACCTTCTGTTGAGATTTAAGTCTTTATTTAATAAACTTTAATAGGATAGAGAATAGCATTTGCTGCTCTTTAGTCTTGGTGAGCTCTGCTTTCTAACTTGCTGCGGATCAGACAGTTTTGTTTGGTTTCAGGCTAAAAGATTAAGTTTTCTATCCACAAGTGTCTCTAGGATGTTTTGGGTTTGGTTGGTTTTTTGTGAGGCTGCTTCAGCCTATGGCTTTTAGCAATAACAGGTGATGCACTTGAGTGAGGGCAATCCCAGGCATGTATACAGTCTGAGAGAGGAACTCCTTGAGAGCAGCCCTGCTGAGAAGGGCTTAGAGGTCCTGGAAGGTGAAAGTCTTAACATGAGCCAGCAGCGTGTGCTTGCAGCCCAGAAGGCCAACAGTATCCTGAGCAGCATCAAAAGAGTAGTGGCTAACAGGGCAAGGGAGGGGATTGTCTGTCTCTACTCAGCCCTTGTGAGGCCCCATCTGGAGTACTGTGTCCAGGCCTGGGACCCCCAGCATGAGAACGATGTGGAGCTTTTGGAGAGGGTCTAGAGAAGGGCTGTGAGGATGACCGGAGGGCTGGAGCACCTCTCCTATGGAGGCAGAGGGAGCTGGTCTTCTTCAGTCTGGAGAAGAGAAGTCTGTGGTGAGACCTCATTGTGGGCTTCCAGTATTTAAAGGGAGATTGTAAACAGGAAAGAAATGAACTTTTTACTTAGGTAGATAGTGATAGGACAAGGGGGAATGGTTTTAAACTAAAGGAGGAGAGATTTAGGTTAGGTGTCGGGGGAATTTTTTCACAGTAACCTTATTATTATTATTTTTTTTTTAACAGTAAGACTTTCAAGTTAAGTTGGCCAAGACTCAACTGATTTCTTTTTTTTCTTTTTCAGGGTGTTTTCTGTTTAGACATTTTTCTATGTAATACACAGTAATCTACTACTTGATTACAGGAAGACCTTTATTTTTCTCAGCTCAGTCATAACTATGTTCATCAAGCTGGCCTGTTCTGGCATTAATCTTTCTTTCTCTATTTATGTACATCTTGAATTTCGGTATTAACTGAAGTGGTCAGCTTGAATGCAAGAACTTAGCTGCAATGAAGTGAAACTGCCTTTGTCTGAGGAGCTTCTTTGCAGCTGCATCCTTGTGTTTATAGTATGGGGAACTGTGCAAGTACATGTTTGAGAACTGATACCCTGAATAATTGTGTGAGTTTTGAACTTCCTGATGAGAAATGTTAAGGCAGCTATCATGGAAGATTTTATTGTTCCTTAATTTGGTGTCAAAATATTGCTGCTGATCTTAATGGATGTAGAAGGTGGCTGCAGTGAATAACAAAAGCCTCTGTTATAAACCAACATACTGAATTTTTCAAGCAGGCCTTTAACATAGCAAAGCTGTCTGCTAGAGATCTGCCCCTAAAAAACATAATGTTGTCTGGCTTTGGGCAGAGTAGGTCTTAGGAATATATTAATAATTAATAAATTAACAATAAATTGGCTGAAATTGGCCTATTCTTTTTGCAAGGCCCTATTCCAAGAGATAACAAAAACTTTCTGCATCTTTTCTTTCCCTGAGGTACGAGTCAGAAAGTTTTAATTAAGGCAGATTCTTTAATTTGACAACTGCTGTCAATGCAGAGATGTTTGTTCTTTTTCTTCCTGCCATTTTTTGAAAGACAAGCTGATACTGTTGCCTACTTTATTTTTTTTTTAGTCTGGATTAAATGATACGAGTGCAGTTCAGTTAATGTATATATACAACTGTGGTCATTCTGCATCACTTGGGTCAGTCATGTGTGTATTCCTGGTCAACACTGTATGCCTGGAAAAGAGCGTAAAGAACAGGGAAGGCAGGTAGATAATGATTTTGATTCAGTATATTTTCTTAGTATCCAGCAATTTATGACTTAACACTGGAGCTAAAGGTGTTCCTTTGTATTTAATAATCTGCAGATTTTCTATTCAGAAGCTGTCTGATTGTTCTTGCAGGTAGGCTTTTAGAGATTACAGTGTTGCATCCTGCTGCAGCCTGCTCCATAGTTTAACTGTACGTTGTAGGAAGAAGTATTTGTTGTGGGTCTGGCAGAAAATGACCTTATTTAAAGCTCCTTACTTCTTGTACTGGAAGAGAAAGGAATAGTTGTTTCCTAAGTCACTATCGTTTGCAAGCTGATGTTTAAAAACAAACAAACAAACAAAAAAAAACATGAGGGGGGAAGTAATGATCTTCTTCCCCCCCCCCCCCCCCTCTATTTAGCTGAAATGCTTTTGATCCAAATAATAAAAAAAAAATAGTTGGTAGGTTTTATCTTGTCTATAATTTTGTGAATTTGAAAAATTATGAAGTTTGCCGCTATCAATGGTCCTATATAGACCTTTAAAGCTCTTTATGGATGTTTACTTGGGAGAAGTGGGAAGAGGAAATTCGGAGGAAAGGCTGTAAAATTTCACATTACAGAAACTTGGTATTGCAATTATTTTAATAGTGTCTTAATTCTAACTGAAATTCTAATAAATGATTGAGAGGGTTTTTGTTTGTTTTTAACTCAGTCAATACTGAGTTTTCCTTTGGTGATTAGTGGGTTTGGGCTGGAATTTGAGCAAGATTAACCAAATAACAAACCCTGCTAGAGTGAATGTAATAAATGCTCATACGTACTCTGTTTAATTGTGTCACATTAGGATTACTTATCATTTTAAAATTTTCTATTCTTTATAGGATGGGATGAATATGTGCATGTTTATGCAAAATACCTTAACCAGACTTATGAGGTAATATATTTTCTTTACCCTTCTTTTTAAGTAATTATAATGATTGAAATTTGTTTTGGCTAGCTCTTTAATGAGATGTCTAAGCATGTAATTTTGAATCCCAGTGCTTGTACTTGCGTATGTTATTCAGGTAAGTATTTGTGGAGTTAAATTAAACATTGACAGTTTGTATTGTTAGTCTTTCCAGAGATTGGAACATAAAAAAAAAAAAACTGTAAGTTTATATGTGGAGGGCCAGGAGATAACTAGAGTTAAGGAAATCACAGTCTTCGAAGTATCTGAAGCTGATTTCTGTAAATCACTAGGAATCAGTTGTTCTTAACAAACAAGCAGAGCCAGCTTATACAGCCTACGCAGGTAACATTTATCTAACGTATTTATTTAATCTTCCCACTTCATAAGAAGAATGTATTCAGTTCTACCATCTGGTACTTCTGTTGTTTTTGTTTTTTTCTTTCCTTTAGATTTAGTTTCTTTTAAGAAATCACATTGCTATTGCGTTAATGTATAGTAGGTTCCATTTTTTGTCTGCTCAGGCCCCTGAAAAGATAATTAGTTTGTGTTTTCAAGTAGTATATATGAGAAAGTGTTGTGAGCTAACTTTGTTCAGTAAAACTGCCCTGGAGACTTATTATTACTAATACTGTATTGTAAGGAATCCTCGGGATCAGAATTAGCATCCATTTCTATAAGTTGGCCTCAGTATAATCAGGATTGATGTGGCAAAGCAAAGAGGAAGAAGACGTATGAAGATTAAGACCTCACCTCAGGGGTCTTGACTTAGAGTGTATTGCACTGTATTCCATTTGTAGTTCAGGTGGAGCACTTAATTGCTGTCTGGCCAAATCTATCTTACAGGGGATCAATCTCCATCAGAGAGAGCTGAGGCTAACTGTGCTCCTGAAGGAGGTGCCTCAAATGGATGAGATGAGTGTGGATGTAGGATACTTGGACCATATCTTCTGGTTCCCCATAGACCATAGGAATAATTAGATTTATTTCTTCTAGTGGGTTCCCTTGTGTGATTTATTATGTAAAGTGTACTGCAGTAAGTGGCCTTGGGCTGTAAGAAATTGTTGGTGCTTCTGTTAAAGTAGAAATAAAACCAAATACGCGACTGTGGTTGGGAAGGCTGACTTCTGAGTGTATTTTTAACACTGTGCAGTGAGTTAAATGTTTCTTCGTAGTAAAAGATGAAACACCTTTACCAGCATGAAAAGTCTAGAACTGACTGGTTATCTTCATTTCTTAGAGTACTTGGCTTATCCGAAGTCAGTCACTGTTTGAGTTTCACAATTAGAGAGGGTTTTCTCCCTATGTACTCTTCCTTACCTCTGTCCTTTAAATTACCTTGAATGTGACTGAATACAGCACCATCAAAGGTAGCAGGTTGTTGCCATCCTCAAAGGACAGTTTTGTCCTGCAAAAGAAGTTCTGCTGGTTGAAATGGTAGCACTGAGGTTTGAAGAAGCTGCTGAAGTTGTTACGCTGAATCTCATTATGTTTAGATAACCCAGCTGGGCAGTTCTTAAGGTCCTTGTCTACTGCTCTATGTACTGTACTGAGTTAGCGTTTAGTCTTCTGTTGCTGTCCTTCTTGCAGGTAATCTTCTCAGGTACAGTCTGTAGCATATATTTTTCCATAACATATTACATGATCTGCTTTGCTGTGATTCTGTTAGCTATTTCTGTCTTGCTGCTTCATCATGAGATCCCGTATAAATTGTGGAATAATCATTTCAGTGTAAGTGGAATTGGTATTGTGCTGATTATCTGCAAAGATATAGTTGTTTGAATAAGATGGAATAGTATGTTTTTCTGAGCTTTTACTATTGGGATAGTTTGTCTGAATCCTTATCATTTCTAGAACTTAACACATGAATTTTGCTCACAAAACTCTTTTGAATAGGTTGCCATTGATCAGCATTGCACTAGTCCAAGGAAAAGCTCTTGGAGGAGGAGCAGAACTTACCACAGCATGTGATTTCAGGTAAGACTAAGTTTGAGTAGTCACCACATTGTGTTGATGATTTAATGACTGTACCTATGAAATATAGGAAGCGTTACATGCTGCTTTTTCTTGGAGTCATGTCCATGAATTCCAAGGCATTAAGAATTTGGCCTGTTTCCTCGGTCAGTAAACTTCAGGAAACTCCATCTTTTGGTGTGATAGTACAGAGGAAAGGTGTTTTAGTGCTGAGTTATACAGTTAAAATGACTGTGTAAAAACAAGAGCAATTGAGCAACTCTCACTGAGCTGTCACTCTCACTATAGCCTCTGTATTGCAGCATTATAAATACTTGGTAAAAGGTGTCTTGTTTGACAACTGTAGTGTTGGCTGGAATGCACCTCAGAATCCTCTACGAGTTTACTGACAGAAAGTGGACCGTGTTATCCGTAAAGAAGAGTTTAAGGAATGTGAGCATAATGAAATGGAATCTTTTGGCTTTCTAAAATATATACTTTTTACTCTTACTCCAGCGATGTTGTTTGACATACTGTATAAATGTAATCATTGTCAAGTAGCTCTTATTTGCATAAGTGAGCAGCTGCAATTCCTCTGATGTGCTGCCATAATTTTCGCTATAACTACAGTTGTTGAATAATTTTCCACTGCTTTCTAACACACTCATCCAGTGCAACTAAATAATAGCAATTCAGAAGCAGCAAATGGGACTTAATTAATAACAGAAACAAGCTAGGGAAACATACTGTATGCTGTTATTGCTCCTGAATTTGAGGATTTCATACTTGGCAGCAAAATCCTGGTTCTTTTGAGGACTGTGAGTAGATACTAGTGGAATAGAAATTCTGTCTTGAATCAGTAGATGCCAAAAGAGGAACCTGAGAACAAACCAGAGAAGTTTGTTTTCTTCCTTGAATAAACTGGTCAGAGAGAATAAGTGAGTTGTGGCTGCTTTTGATTCTAAATTTTCTACTCTACTATTTTTTTTCCACAGTCAAACCACCAAAATGCTTGGTCCTGGCCTGAAAAGCTTTCTTATGTTTATCCATGCCAGTTTGTAATGCAGTAATTATATTGGTGTTGTTGAAGTGATTCACTTGAACCAAAATGGCTTATATGCCTTCTTAGAAATGTGCTCTGGTGGCATGAAATAATCTCTGCTGAAGTAGAAACGTGGACAAATTCAATTTTAAAATAGCTGATGTGGTTTAAGATATTACTGGTGTTAATAGACTGTTCTTCCAGTGGCAGTTCTTGTGGTTGATTGTCTCTTACTCAATTTTCCACTAGCTCTCATTTAAGACCTTTAGGGAGGTCTTGCATGAACTTTGGCACATTTATTGCTGATGTAAGGGCAATGATGAGAAGAGAAAGCATCTTAGGTTATTCCACCTTCTGTCTGGAAGAGGATGTCTTCTCAGGACATCTTCTTCAATCTTAGCTTGCTTATGGATTGTTCCAGCATGTCTCTCCATAAGAAGCAAGATCCTTTTAAGATCATAAACACTCAATTTGTTTTTTAAGTCATTCTCTAGACAAGTGTAAGGTAATTAAAATCTTTTCAGACTTTTTTCTGATATGAAAATTAGGAAGATGAAGCTTCTGCCACTATAATTATCTCACTTGTGTATTTCTGTAAATCTGAGCAATGTAAAACCATGCATGTATCAAACTTGCTTGGGCAGTGAAGCTTTTTAGTAGTTTCAAGAGATCTAGGCTTTTTTCAGTGTGCCACTGCTGTATATTTTCTCTTCTGAATCTGTGAAGGCAGCTGGGGGATTCTGCTGCCAAAACGCCAGTGTATGTTGTAGTTCTGCTAAACACTGCAACCATTTCAGTGAAATACACAAGTGACTGTGATGTTGAAGCTTTCGCCTGATTCAGGGATGCAATTTTACAAAAAAGTGAAACTAATTCTGTATGTGGAAACCTGAAGTAAGTCATGTTTTTGCAGAATGCATGAAGTTAAGGAGTGTGGAGTTTGCAGATTGGTTAAGGAATTTGAGCAAGACTTACAGAGGGGGCAATAAACTAATGATTAGGAATGGGGCAGAAATAGTTTGATAATGAATCCATCTGTACAATTAGTAGAACATGGTAATCTCTGAGCATATTCATATCAACAGTCTAGTGGCCAATAGCCAGAACAACCAATTTTGCATTCTCAATTGTCCTATCTTTGATTTCATACTGATGCCTTTGAGAAATCTCACTGGGAATCTGTCTAGGTCTTTTAGACACTTGTACATCTGTGAAAATCTGGCTGTAACTCTCTTGGCAGATGGACTTCACCGTACCTGAGCGTGTTTGAAAAATACACTTCCCTGGAACCTCCCTTTTTCTTCTCTAGTGCTACTGTAACCAGGATAGACCCATTGCAGTTCCACACGAATCAGATGTGAAAGGGGATATCTTCAGGCAGAGGGCAAAAGTAAAAAGACAAAAAGTCTTGAGGTGGAACGGATGTTGCAGAGTTGAATCACAAAGGGCCAATTTCATTGTTCTTGCTTGTGCTTAGCAGTATTTTACCTTGTAAAAAGCACCAATGATTTAAAGAAGCATTTGCTTTCTGAGCAGTCTCTTGCTGTCTATAGGAATGACAGGATCAAGCTTTTAATAAGGGAAGAAGCTTATACTGGTAGTACTGTGTTGATACCACATTGGCCTTGCTGTATTTAATCAGATGTTTTCTATATTTTTGTGAAACATGTAAGCATGCTTAATATTTTAAGGTGATAGGTGTGTTCCATTAAACACATAAGAAATGCACTGAAATACAGTACTGTTGAATAGCTTTCACTGTTTGTGTTCTTGTAATGATTTGTTTTTGTACTTCTACAAGCATGCATAAAATGGAATTTATACAAAATGACATGAGTAGAAGAGTACAGCCACTATACAAATGTGGGCCCACTTTGACTTCTCAGTTGTAGGCACTCGTCCTTTTATTAGTTTGGAGTTCATTTGTTGCTCCTTTAAAACAAGAAAACAAAAAATAACTCACCAAAACAAAAAAGAGCGCCTCAGTACTGGGCAGAGCATGGTATGAATGTTACAGTGTTATGGGAGGGAATTGACACATTCATGAGTTCTTGCAAAATCCAGGCTGACTTCACCACACGTGGCTCCATAAAAAAACATTGCTGCACATTGTCAGGAACAGAATCAGTAGCTAAATCTAAGAATGTGTTCTCACAACTCTAGGTGCTTGCTGTATGCCACCAAACACTTGTTTAGCTATATTAAAGTTCCCTCTCACATTTATATGTGTGAGTGTGTGTATACATCCACACATAAAACACCCTTCAAATCAGTTGGCAGTTTCAGAATTTCATTGCAGTCATGCATCGCTTCACATTTTTAGAACCCTGGGAGGTTTCTGAGTACAATTTTCTGATGAATTTTCAGAGCAATGGATTATAGAAGCAGGCTATGTGAAACATTTAAAACTAAGAATGCTGTTCTTATTTTTGACCTTGAACATTTCACATCTCGTTAAGTAATCACAGCACTACTAGAAAGGGATTTGAGAACCTGTACATTTATGGTTTTGTATTGCTTTTTCTTTATTACCAATTTTTAATTGGATTTGGAATCTCGTGTGTTTACAGTCTTTCACACAAAGGATTTTTTTATGTACAGTCTACAATTCAAATTGACCACTGATTTTACTGGAAATGTAAGTAACAGCAACTTAACATGAATTTGAGTTGAAGTTTTCTTTTTGAGGTCTTTTTTTTTTTTTGTAGAGATTTACTTCATTCCATTCTTTTTTTTTTTTTTTGGGAGGCCAAACCATCTTATTATGAATGAGTGAGATTTTTGTTTTCAGCATGTACTTGCCTTTAGACCACTAACGCTATGCAGCCCTATGTCCTTTCTGTATACAGCTAATTCTTTACTGTGCAGGAATATTAGAGATAGCCCAGACAGCAAAAAACTAGATAAGACATTTTAGGGAATGCAGAGTTGGATGCATGCTAACTCCTGCTGAGACACCAGGCTGTCATTCCGCTGTAGGGAAGCATTCTAGGTTCAAGAAGAATTAGTTTAGGAAGAGTAGAAATGCATGGAAATCATCCATTATGGTTGCATCTGTTAAATGACTCATCTCCAGTGCAGATAAACAGCCTCCGGGTATTTGACACTCTGCTGCTGGTTTTCACTGTCAAAATAATCTTCTTTTCCTTATTTTTAATATCAGATACCTCCACAAGTTGATTAATGTAAAGTCTGAGAAGCACTTACATATTCAAGTCTGCTGACTATGAGGTGCAGTTATGCTGAGCTGTGATTTCAAAAAAAAAAAAAAAAAAGGGCAAACTGACTGAACAGTTCACCTTGATGGAGGAGGAGGAGGGTGTCCCTGCTGCTCTTCTCAACTCACTGCTTACTCATGTGCCAAGCACCACTGAAAATGCCTGTATGAGTCAATTATCAAACCTAAAAGTAGCAGGCTAGATTTTTTTTTGTTTGTTTGTTTCTGTAGTGAGTTAGTGATTTGCAGAAAGCTAGATATGGCTAGAACCAATGTAAAGGTGGAACGAGGTGTCCAGGAGAGGATGGGAATACAATCTTTTGGCTTTAGGGAGCTGTTAGATTTGCCTCAGTTTTGCCCTGTTGAAAGAATATAAACAGAAGCACTCTTCCTCTTTAACACTCGGGGTAGCAATATAGTTGACATTGTAGATAGATACCTGAAGGATAGTTGTTCATGTCTGAGTTACAGTTCAATGAAGTGACCAAATAGTCCCCAAATGACTCAATCTCCTTGTTTGGTTGTTGTTGTTTTTTTAAATCAAATGTAAGGAGGTATTGCTGAATTAATCTTATTTCTTTGTAAACGTTGCCCTCACAATTTGTAACTTCCAGTCTTCTCCTTTATCCTCTCTTTTTCCCTCTAATCCAAAGCAGCCTGATATTGTAGTGAAGATTTGGAGCACTACTGGCTGGACCTCTGTGTTTCTGTTACTTCCTGACTTATCTAAAATCGTGTAAAACAAGAATGCAGACTCTTTGAACTTGTAAATGTGGGTAGATTCAGCTTCCCCCTTCCTCCTGGATTCTATAGTTTGTAAGAAACGAGTTGTTACTGCTGTAACTCATCAGTTACAGTAAGAGATAAATAAAACTTTAAATTCTTACATTAAATAAATTCCTATTTTCCTTAAATTGTTCTATGTTTTAAGAACCTATGGTTGAACATACCACCAGTTAACGATCTGAAGCTGTCTGCACTTTGCCATCAATATAGCTAATCTTTCATATTAAAAAGCTAAAAGTTGGAGAAGCTAGGCTACTGTTTGTGATGTTGTAGTTTAGTGTTAAAGTCTCCCCTCTTTCTAAGCCTGAGATATGCCCTTGTGACACCGCTCTCCCAACTCCAAAAAAAAAAAAAAAGCTCTGAAATCATACAATAGCTGGAAAGCTTGAAACAGCCACTGTGATCATTTAAAAAAAATTGGGTTCAGATCATTAGTGTGGTATCCTGACAAAACGGCAACAATGTGTTATAATTTAATCACCAGTGATATTAAATGATTTTGTTGCTGTAGTCAGAAATTGCTGCATAGGATGTGCAAATTCAGCATCAGTAGCACTGCACTCAGAGCTGAATTTTACCGTATCTTGTTCCCTTCGATTTTGCAAAAGTTTCTTAGTGTGAAGTCATGACAGTTTTTAAATCCCTCAGTGCTGAGGGTTGCAGAAATGTGATATATCAGACACATCCTAAAGTATTAAAGCAGTTCAGACCTTGTAACTCTTAGGGTTGATGTTAAGAAATGTTGTTACTTTCCAGTCAGCTGAGTTCAGTAGAACAAAGTGAATTTTGCCTGTTTGACATTTCAGATGCCAATCTCTGAGCCAGATTTTTGAAAAGGTCTCCCTCCCCTTTTATATATCAGCAGCAGAGGTGAGTAAAGAACATGCCCCTGAAATGTTCCTGCTTTAAGAAGCTTTTGAGTTTGGTCCAGGAGAATTTTGTTTGGCTTTCATTGGTCTTGATAAACATGTATGACAGAAATAACAGTTTGGGAAACTGAGGTTATTAATATAGGTTATTAATATGCTGAAAAGAAATGTTGCCTATAAATGGCTGTTTCTCATTGAAAAGATCTTGTGAAATATTACTGTGGATCTTTTCTAATAGAATTTTTTTCTCCAGTCAAAAAGGCATATCTGCTGTTGAAAGCCTTTATTTGAATGAAATCCAAACAGCTCTCGATACTTTTTCAGAAGACAAGATTCATGTAACATTTTAGGTTTCTAGCATGAGTAATTCTTGTGAGCCTTGTTTTGGCTTTCACTCGTGTTTTGAGGTTTTGGCAGCCTGTGAAGAATAGCTGAAACCTGCTTCATGAGCAAGACTAAAGGCCTGTGTCAAGATGGAAACTACTCTGGAAATAATTGTGTGATAATGGAGGCTGCAGTGTAAGTGTGGCTAGGACCCTCTGAGCTGACTCCAGGGCAACAGAAGTAAGTCATATCTGGGAATTAGAAGAGGAGGAGAGTCTTAGTAGGAGAGGCATCAGTACTTAAAACAAGGGAGGGAGAATGCAGTGGAACCCACAGTATATACTATACAGCTATAGTACAGCTGCAGGGAGGGAAAAAGCAACCCAAGCACCAATTTTGTATAGTGGGGCTTCAGTCCCACGTTGTGGTTCTGGTGATTTGTGGTAGGTTATCAGAGTTCATACAGCACACTTCAGTGGAGTTACAGCCCCTGGTATAGCTATCTTATAGCTATTTTATATCTATAGCTATTTTATTTTGTCTCTTCCATGTGCTTTTACAACATGCTGTGAGCCTTGCACGCTTTCTTAAAACTTTTCAAAGTCTCCTGCTGCTTTCTTGGTCTTCTGAGCTACCTTGAATGCTCAGGCATGAGAATGAGGATGAGGGGCTAGTTCCACATCTCATAGAACTTTTCCATCACATTGTAACCTGTAACAGGGCCACACAATGTCTGCATGTAGCATGTGGTGGTAGTCAGCATGACCTGCTGCTCTAGAGCTGAGCAGCCTGGCCAGCCCTCTGCTTGTGCCCCAGCACTTCTGGGGTGTGGGAACCACTTCCAAGCCTGGAAAATAGATTGATTCCTTTGAAGTTAGGTCAAATAATTTTCCGTCCTGACAGTTTTTTGAAAAATGACGGGGAAAAAAGAAGAAAAAATCTCTTTTTAGCTTCCTTTCCTGCTGCTTGTGGAGTTTTAATCAGTCATGCTTTTTTGGGTGCCTATTTCTTGTGCTGTGATCTGTCATCTAATTTGATTTTTTGTTCCTGTTACAGAATGAAAGTCTCTGTAATTTCCAATATTCAGCTTCATTTATACCTTTTAGATCAAATATAATTTTTTTATAGCACACTTTTCTCTTTTCTCTGTGAAGCCACAGGCAAGAAAGTGTCAGCCTGAGGTTACGAAAAAAAAAACCACATCTAAAACCCTTAATCCACAACTGCTAGGTGAACCTTCATCCTTAGCTGACTTTTGGGAGACTCTGGTTCAGAAGGTGATTGGAAGAGCCATCAGTATGGATTGCGGCAAGTATTACAATGAGCATCACCTGCAGAAGACTTTTAGGTGGCCCTACCTACCCTTCCTTGATGAGGCTGATTTATTTTTTTCTTCCGTAATCTCTCTCAAATTGACGGTCTTTCTGGCTCTGTTTTACCCACTCACCTCTGATCAGGGAACTGTTTCAGAAATAAAACTTCTTCCGTGTTCCAGTCATTCTTATGCAGTCATGTTCTGGACTGGTTTTAGTCTGGTTTAAATCCTGTTATTCAGTGGATCTTTTCCTAGTAATAGTATTATTTTTGTGCTTCTTCCTTTGAAATTAGTAATGTCTTTAAGTTGGCTTTGTTCTTTTTGGAGCCCACCTTCCATTGAGTGCCTCAAAGTTTGGGCAACAGACGGTGGAATTATCCTTACCTCAAACTCTTTATTCTTGGAAACCATATTCCTCCTGAAATGGCTTCTGCCTATTCAGCATTTTCAACTTCATTGTCTCTGTATTCCATCTCTGCTTGAATTTTTTGTTGCCTCTAGCTCTTCTTTTGATACTGTGCCTTCCTTTTTTTGACCCACAACTCCACTTTTCGGAATTTTATCATATACCAAGTAAATCTCTACATTTAGATGAAAATACAACGTTGTAAGGATAGGCAGCAGCAGATACAGTTGCTTTAAACTCAAGAAGGGTAGTGGTCGCAATCCAGTAATAAAGAAAAAATTGCTTACCCCTTTCTGAGGATCAGGGCTTGCTAACACTCCAAAGGAGGCAATCTCCAGGTAGAAATGCTTCCTTTGCAGCTGCCAGCCCTTAAATGAGGTTAGGGAGGGGTAGACCCATGGTCTGCTCCTTCTGGTCACACAGGTGAATTGCTTGCTCCTTTGCCCCCCGGGCTGGCTGTGCCCCTTCGCCAGGTGCTCAGTCGCTGGTTCAGGCTGTGACCTAATGGTTCCCGTACAGATGTTATTATCTTTTCCACATCTTACTTGACTCTGAGTTGATGTGAGAAAGCATGATAGGGTCATGGTTAGAAATGGTTAAGTTTCCCCATAAACGTGCTTCTCATTGTAAAGTCCATCAGCTCTGGGAAGTGGACTCAGGTTCCCTAGCTGACTCAGAAGTGTTAGCTCTGGCTCAAGATAACACATCTGTAACTAGGAGTCTATTTCTGGGTCCAGGTTTTGACCCTAATTCTTAGGGTTCTGGAAGATGCATTGGAAAAATCTGACTGGAGGACAGCAACAAAGTTAAAGGCAACGCATGCTAGGGAGATATGAGATGTTTTCTCTTGGGCTCCTTTATGTGAACATTGAGCAGGGGAAAGTGGGTACACTAAGAGTGTTACAGAGTAATTCAGGAACTATAAATAACATTCTGTATCATCTGTAAGGCAGTTTGAAAAGAGCTGTAAGAAAAGTGAGCTCTTGTGCTGGTGGGATTTGTTATGCTGGCCTTAAACCTACTCCTTTGACACTGAGTTTTAGAAAATACCTAGCACTGTCTGTACTTGGGAGAATTTTTTTTATTTTGGTTCTTGAATGTAATTTTAATGTATTTAAATCTCAAGTAAAGAAGATGTGTTTGTGGCTTTTTTAATCCCTGAAAGGATTTGAGAGGACTGACTGGATCTATATCTTTCCATTGCATTCCTGTAGTGAAGAGTACAGGTTAATGTTTATGAGCAGGAGAGATGATTCATGTGCACGGTGTCCTGTGACCTTAGTGAAATTTGGGATTGCAGACTAACATTTTGCCATTGTACATGCACAAGGGAAATGATTTCTCCAAACTCTTTCAAACCATTTTCTCTTTATTTTTATGTTCTCTAGCGGTTACCATTTAGGTATCTGTCAAGAGTATATTTATGACAAAAGAATTTTCAGAAAGAGCAAAGATATGAGAGTTTGTTTTCATGATGTCAGTCTGCATGGACTGTCATGGCTAATTCCGTTGTTTTGTCAGTTTTACAGTATTTTCACTTTGGAAGTCTTGCTTCATGTTACCACTGCTCTGAAGCAGCTATTGCTGTGATGCTTTTAATTGTTATATTCTTTCTCTGTGTTGGACAGAAACATGAGAGGCTCTCTGTGAGACAAGATATGGGAGAGGACCAGGGAGAATTAATACTAGTAAGTTGTGCTGGAAGAGCACCGAGCAATTATGGCTGACTGATTGCATTGTTAGTTTGAAAAATCTGCTAAATATAATTAGCAACGAGTCATTCATTAAGTTTATAATGGGGGCCTTTTGATCCCTTGAAAGCCTGTCTGATTAAGTGAAACTGAAGGACAGATGAAATTATGACTAACTATTCTCAGGATGAATCCATTTATTAGTATTTTCAGAGAAGTTGGATGTTTTCTTGGTGATTGTGGGTGTAGCTGAATTTCAGAAAAATCTTTAGCTGTTTTATGTAGATAATCCCTTTACAGAGTACCTGGATAATTGTTTGGGGGTGTAGTGATAAAGAGACCCTGCACTATATAGGCAGAGATGGATTAATTACTCTCGCTCGCTTTTTGGAGGAGATAGTCTTATTCTTGAGGGTTTAATTTTAACAGCATCTGTCAGGAAAGCTGAAATAAGGACAGGAAACTACTCATCATCAGCTTTGCTGGCTACCTAAATTGTTTTAGTATTATACTGCATATTTCTTCTGCAGAACATTCTTCCTGCAGTACCTTGCTACTTCAGGATGCATTTTTGATTGCGAAAATGACTTGTTAATTTGACTGCTGTTTTAGTGTGCATTTCATAGAATCATGGAATAGTTCTGGTTGGAAAAGACCTCTAAGATCATCAAGTCCAACCATTTCTATAATAACCGTGGAAAGCTTATGTGTAAGAATATGGAACAAAGCTAAAACTAGGTGGGTTTTTTCATTAAAAATGAAACTGATAAAAGTATTCCTAGCCTTTCTAATAAGATTTATAGTCCTAAGAATATTTTGAGAGACTAAATACTTATTCAAGACAGGTTGTCACTAATAGAATACAATATTACAATTTAATTGCAGTGTATTAAATTTCCAAGTTAGGTCTCCATTGGCATGAACTGAGCCTTCACTTTAGTAAGTACTGTTATATCAGGCTTTGTGTAGCTTTGCGAAGATGTGAAGGCAGTGGTTCATATTCAAGCCTTATTTTCAAGAGTATACTCAGAAATTGCTTTTGTTGTTAAAAGATTCTGGAGGAGGTAGGCATGAGTTTTATGGCAAACTGCCACAGAACTTTTGTATACAAGGCCTTCAGAATTTGACTTTGTAGTGTCCTAATGCTAAGAACATTCTGCAGTTTCTTGCATGCGTTAACTTCTGTACGTCCATGGTGGGGAGGGCAGAGTTTAGATACGTCAGCTAGGAAGGTATGTGGTATCTGGAATATTGTTCTGACCCTGAGATTTGACATGCAGATATCAGAAGTTGATTGAGCGTGAGATCACTTGCAGGGCCATCCCCCTGCTAAAGAAAATGGGGAGAAGGCACAAACCGCAGTTACGTGCTGCTACGTGAACCATTCAAGGTAGCATGCAGTGGTAGCAGTGGTTGACTGCTTCTGTGGTAGCCTTGCCCAAGTTTCAGGCCAGCTGCACTGATTGTAGGTTTGCTTGGCCCTTTTGTGGCTATAGTAAAAGCTTTGTTCTGTTGTTGGCTGAAGGCCCTTTTGCACACTTGCATCTCCTCAGGCACAGATGGACTCTAGTTCTAATGTGCCAAGATGGACAGTATGGGAGATTCCATCTACTCAGATCCTGTAGTTTGTACTGCACTGTAGGGACCCATGGCAGTGCTTTTTCCTCCTGAAAGAAACATATGGTGGCATCCACCTGCCCGCTTTTACCTCATCTGAAGTTGTGTTTTTCAGTCGTCTACTTCAAAGCTATTTTCTTTGCAAAGCCAGAGAAGTAGTGTGCTGTCTGGAAGATAATACTTGATTTATGTGGTGTGAGGAACCAAGCTGAAGTAAGAGACTTGTGTTCCCAAATCAGGGCTTTTGTTACACAGATAGAGGAACTGGTAGTTTATTTCTTACTCTGATGCTATAAATTCAATAGTCACGGTTCTCCCTTACTTTATTTTTACTTATTGCTCAAAAAAAAAAACCCTTAGTTGGCTAAAAGCACCCTATCTATTGCACATCTTTAGCAGCATTTTGCGCACTAAGAGCAGTGCTCTTTTTTCTTTTTCTTTTTTTTTTTTTTGGTGGGTTTTGCATGCATCTTCAAGAGGAGAAGGGGAAGGAAGTCAGAATATGGATGTTACTGGTCTAAATGTCTGCTGCCTGAGTCACAGACACATGCTGCAAGGACCCACCATCAACACTGGGATCTCCTGTGCCACTTGAGATGATGAAGAAGTGTAAGGAAGGTGGAGTGAGACTATGAGGCACAATGTGCAGGTGAGATGATGGGACAGGGATTATATTTTGAGTGATGGGAAGCTGCAGTAGAATAAGGGAAGAAGTGGCCAATGGACTCAGGGCTTTCAAGCTCACTTATAGCTCAGTGTAGATTTAAGAGCTGCTGCATCTGCTGATGGTCCTGGTGGTACTCACCAAGCAAAGGTACAAAATTGTGAACTAATGACTCATGAGCTTTTATCCCTTGCAGGCAAGGTCCTCAAGTTTTAATGCCCATCTGGCAAAACAGTTTCCATTTGCGTGATTAACACCATCCACAGGCAATGTAATGTCTGACCTCTAACAAATTCTAGAACTTACGCTTCCCAGCAGTGTTTCTTTTAAAAAGCTTCTTTGGCGACCTGTCAGCATTGCACAGTTGTTTCTTAATTTAACAAGAGTTGATTAAGCTGACGGCATATTGATCAACATGTTAGAAAAAATACAGACATCGGGAATGTTGCTGAATTGCGTATCAACTTTGTGCTTCTGTTGTTTGCTGGTTAAAACACAAGTTCAGTGATTGCCTTGATTCCTGTTCAGTGATTCCTTGATTACCTTCTTTCTGTTACAATTTTCCTGATTTTTTTTTTCTTTAATGTCTTTCTGTGCTTAAAATACTTGTGCACGTGGTTTGGATTGTTGTCTGAAAGCTTTTGATGTCAGTACTGCATTCTTGCTGGTTTCACAGAGTACTGAGCATCCTAAGGCCTTTGACTCTGTTTTTAGTCAGTACTTTGTAGAAACAAACAATCACGTTATATATTTACCAAAACTTAGAGAGTTATTACACAGAGTTACCAAAATGTGTGGAAGAAGTTAGCTAGCACATTCGGTCAGAGAACCTATATGACCCAAAGGCCTATTATTTGTGTTGGCTGAAGTTCTGAGAGCAAGTGGTGGGAGGCCAAAGTATTTGTGGGAGAGTTGAAAGTCAGCTCCTGCAGTTCTGGCTGCCTTCTCCAGGACAACTGTAGCTGAGAACCAGGTGCTGCAGCCCTGTGTGATACTGGCTGCCTCCCTCCTTGATGTGTCAGTGTCAGGCCAGATCATAGGAGAGGACTGGAAGTAAGGATCTGTGTCCTTATGTGACACCGAGAATCAAGCAGGGGTGGGAAAGAAATCCAGATTGCTGACAGCATGTTTAACATTTTAGGCATCCTTTTTTTCCATCATGGCATTCAGAAGCATAGTGGCAGAAACTTGTAAAATGCATAGTGTGGTATTTGTCATCAGTGCCTTTGCTTTGTCAGAATGCTGAATTTAATTCAAACCCAAGAAGTTCAGTAAATGAGGAAACGAGGGCCAGCACAGACTGTAAAACAGTCTGTATTCTACCCAAGGAGCTGATTATACCTATTGGAACAGTTCAGTAACAACAGAAGTGCTATAAAAAGCAGATTTGAAAAACTTAGATAATATATTTATGTTTGCATTACACTTTCAGCCTTCATTGTGTATGCTCTAGCTTCAAGTAGCTGGAAGGTGCATTAGTGCAGGAAGCATCACTCTTAGCTCAAAAGGAGTGCTGCCTTTAAGGAAGCAAGCGTGCCTGCTCAAGGATGGGGCTCATTTGGCTGCCTTGGTAGTGGCAAACATGGAGTTCTTCTCACATGCATTCTCAGTGATGCAATGTGACAGTTTGTGGCCACAACAAGATGTCAGTGAAGGAATCCTATCAAGGATGGAGGGTTTGTAACATTTAGTGGATCTGAGAATACTTTAAAATACACAGCAGGAACATTTGTTGCAGCTCATTTGCTTCAGGTGACAAACCCCAAATTGGATGCGGCCCCTGGTAGCTGTGCTCTCTTCCTAGAGGTGCTGTAGTGTTTGTAAAATGGAATTATAATGTTCTTAGGGAAGGTTTATGCTGCTCTTTGGTGCTTCTCTTACCTTAACTTTTCTTTGGTGTTTTAAGATGCAGGGATTTCACTGCTCTGAAGGATGTTTCTCTGCATCTGAAGTCCTTCAGTTACATTGTATACAAATCATGTTTGATAAATGTTTTTTCAGTATTGTCATGCAATAGATTTTCATTTTTCTTAGGACAGGGAAGGCATGTGTCCAGGAGCCTTCGACCTTCCCCTGGGATATAGGAGACCCAGATTTTAATTCTCTTGACCTGGAAGACAAATACAGGCAAACCAAGTCACATCAGAGACTCATTTTGTATTCATCTCCTGTTGTGTTTCAGACAGGGCCAGTAATAGATGAATAAGCTATAAACAGCTCAAGAATAGAATGGTGCTTCTGTCTTCTGTTTTTTGATGTCTGCAGCTTTGTGTTTAGTAGTGTTTGATATACTTTTTGTTACATAAATTCGTCTAACGTTAGATCAGATCTGTCATGTTTCAGAAGATAGACTCAACTCCTTTCATAAAATAAAAAGGGAAATACTTATGCAAGGCTGCAGCTGGTGACGTTTTGAGGCTGGTTCCAGGCTAGCTTAGCAGCAATCTTTGCCTTTTGGAATGTGCAAAATCTGTGTACAAGTCTCCTTTGCTTCCCCGAGCAGGATTGGAATTGTGCAGAGTAACTAAACAGAGTGTGATGGGCGGTTTCTAAAAGTAGTGGCATAGCTTAGGAGAGGATTCATAGTTGAAAAGCCAGAAAAACCACTGACACCCTTCTTAAGTTTGAAGGCAGCCAGAGACTACATTTACACCTTCTGTTGACCACTTAGTGTTCTCTGAGGAGTTTGTTGAAAGGTGCATTATATGGAGAGGTGAATCCCTGTGCGAGTCTGGAACTTGCAGCCGGACAACTCATTTTCCTTTCAACTCGTTTGGTTCCATTTTCTCTGAAGAAGGTGACAACTGAGCAGGGTCACATATTCTTTCCCACGCAATAAATTCTTTTTCTCTTGATGGTACTGAGGGATTGGCTATACTTCTAATGTAAAACTTGACTTTTTGTGTGAACTTCCAACTGTGTTGACAGAACTTACCAGATGAATCCACGCACTTTCCTACAGTGTATTCACTGACATGTCTGTCCCTAAGGCCCGAACCCAAGTGCCTAGACAATCTCAGATTCAACAAACATGGCACCATCTTACTGATCCATTGTGGCTGTGATATGAGGCTGCCTACGGATTGTCTAGCATCATGTGACTCGCTGTGTATGGCCACTTCTTTTTTTTAATGCTTCACATTGCTCGGTGTAGCTAGAACTAAGCCCTTAATAATGTTTTCATTATTGCTTTCCCAGTGGGACATTGGGTGTCAGCAAATTGCAAAGCTGCACCAAGCAAGAAAGGAATTTTAGAATACTTGGAGAATTTGAAGAGGAGAGACCTGAACTCCCTGGGATTTGCTGTATTTGGGAAGCACTTGCTCATGTTAGCTAAAAGCCGTTCTTCCCCTGCAACACTGTTCTCTTCTTTTTGTCATATAACCTTCCTCCACTATCTCCACAAAATGGCTTTCGTGCAATCTGGCATGTCAGCTGTTGCCTTTGTACATTGTATTGGGGGTGGGATAAAGTGTTGTAAGCTCTTCAGCCCTGGTGCTTTGTAATAAATCGTGAATGCTGATAGTGCTCTCATTAAGAAAAAAAAGCAACCAAACAAACTCACAATTAATAATAACTAAGCAGATTTGGGAACAGTGAGTTTCCAGTAGTTGTTCCACTTTTAAAGAAGATTTCCTTTTTTCTTTCCCTTTTTAAAGCTGTTTACCTTGGTATTTTCATTACAGAAAACTGCACTGTTAGGAAACAGACTCATGTGTAGGTCTTATTACATGATTTATCTTCAGAAAGCCAATTAGTGCTTGGATGGAATTTAATCTGCCTCACAGGTATGATTCACAACCCTTGTGTTAAAAGTAGCAGCAAGCAACCATGCCACAGAACCACATCTTAGGAATGAGAAGTACTGGCCTGCTTCTGTACATCTGTCCTTTATGTTTCTATTTTGAGAGGCTTTTTCCACTAACCCAATGTGTCAGTGTGAAGGCCGTGCAGAGAGTACCATCCACTGCAGGAGAGCTCCTCCAGGGAGAGAGCTTAATCAACCCTGGGGTGAATTCTTAAACAGGAAAGGTGACAGACTGTGGAAACAAAGCAAAGATGTGAAGTAGCTGAAAACAGGAATGTGACTCTGTCTCCTGGAGAGGAGCAATTCTATTACACACTGTAAGGCATAAGCAGAATTCTGTTATGCATTGTGAGGCATAAATAGAACATCCATCCTGACCTCCCTTACTGCATTGAGTAGTTAGAAAATCAAACTCAGGTGGACTCCCTACATTAGAAGAACAACAACAACAACAACAAATGTAATGAAGCACCACTGATGTAAAAATTAAGATTTTACAGCTCTGGCTGTAATTAGCAAACTGTCAGACGGCATTATCATTTGGAAGCAGAAGGGAGGAAATAGAAAAGTGAATGCCAGTGAGCTGAAAACTGAAGTCACTGGCCAGACTGACCTCTGAATGTCTGTTTTTCATTGACAGGTTGATGACGCCAGGCAGTGAGATTCGATTTGTCCATAAGCACATGGGCCTGGTGCCAGGCTGGGGAGGAGCTGCCAGGCTGGTGCGAATCGTTGGCAGTAGAGCTGCTCTCCAGCTGCTGAGTGGGGCTGACCAGGTGGACCCTGAAAGAGCGCTGCGCCTCGGGCTGTCAGAGGGGACCTTGTCTTCTTCAGATGAAAGTGGATCACTAGAAGAAGCTCAAGCCTGGCTGAGTCAGTACACAGAGGGTCCAGCTATTGTGATTCGGGCTGTGAAAAAGGTGGTTACAGCTGGAAGAGAGCTGCCACTGGAAGCTGCCTTAAGGACAGAGAGGGATGTTTTTGGAACTGTGTGGGGTGGGCCTGCCAATTTGGAGGCACTGGCTAGAAGGCAAAAGCATAAATGATGGTCAATACATAATAAATATTCTTGATATTTTACACAAGAAGCTTTCACCAAAGCAGACATTAGATTGAATCATTTAATGCCAGTTTAAAGGAACAAGTTCTTAACATTCCAGTCGTTCACGTCTGGCAGACATATTTGGTGTGCAACCACAGAGTAATCCCCAGAAGATTCTTTACTGTTCTAATCACCCACTGAATGGAGATTAGTGAAATACGTATGTAAAGGTAAATACTGTGTTTAGAATAGAATATAATTATTTTGGAATGAGGCTGAAGATTATTTTCTTTGGAGTAATTTTGTTTTTCTAACTGGTATGGAAATGAATTGCGTGAGAGATGAGAGGTTTCTTTATGGAACAGGTGTGCCCAAAGCTATAAAAGCTGAATTCCCTGACATATGGCCAGTGCCCTAAGGCAACTTTGAAGGTATGATAACCGGTGAGAGTATAGTTTTTTCATCTTCAGTCAGTTTGTGGTATAATCGCTCAGAAAGTATACAAGGATGTGTTACTTTTTAGTGGTGATTTTTACAGCAATAGTTCTAACTCACTGAAGAGCTTGTAGCCCTTGTTTGCTGTCATGGATCCGGATCTTTAAGTGCATTTAGGTGTCTGCTCGCAACTTTGGAGACCAGCTACCAAAATATGTCTCTGTGCATTGCCACAGCCTGGGTCTGTGCTGCTGGGCACATGCAAAGCAGCTGACCAGTGAGGTCAGCAGCTTCACTTTGAATTCTTCACTTTGGTGAATGTAATTATTCCCTTAGAATCTACTTGAAATTTTAGAAGACCGTGGTGTATAATTCTCCCAGATAAGATTTTTTTTTTTGACCGGATGGTCTCAATACTTCGTCATTTATGGGAGACTTGTCTGGAAAGACTTGTCTTCCTTTTACTAGTAGTGCATGTTTGGGCTATGAAAGACCAGACCACTTGGAACTCAATCTCCATGTGTATGGGATGTGTATGGGATGACAATGACATAGATGATGGAATCGAGTGTACTCTCAGCAAGTTTGCAGATGACACCAAGCTGAGCGGTGCAGTCGATACATTGGAAGGAAGGGAAGCCATCCAGAGGGACCTGGACAGGCTGGACAAGTGGGCCCATGAGAACCTAATGAGGTTCAACAATGCCAAATGCAAGGTGCTGCACTTGGGCCGGGGCAATCCCAGGCATTTATACAGACTGGGGGAAGAACTGCTTGAGAGCAGCCCTGAGGAGAAGGACTTGGGGGGTCCTGGTGGACAAGAAGCTGGACATGAGCCAGCAGTGTGCGCTGGCAGCCCGGAAGGCCAACTGTGTTCTGGGCTGCATTAAAAGAGGAGTGGTCAGGAGGGAGAGGGAGATGCTGGTCCCCATCTACTCGGCTCTTGTGAGGCCCCATCTGGAGTACTGTGTCCAGGCCTGGGGCCCCCAGCACAAGAAGGACGTGGAGCTCTTGGAACGAGTGCAGAGGAGGGCCACCAAGATGATCAGAGGGCTGGAGCATCTCTCCTATGAGGAAAGGTTGAGGGAACTGGGCTTGTTTAGCTTGGAGAAGAGAAGGCTCCAGGGAGACCTCATTGTGGCCTTCCAATACTTGAAGGGAGCGTATAAACAGGAGGGGGAATGATTGTTTGTGAGGGTAGATAGCGATAGGACAAGGGGGAATGGTTTTAAGTTGAGACAGGGGAGATTTAGGTTAGATATTAGGAGGAAGTTTTTCACACAGAGGGTGGTGACGCACTGGAACAGGTTGCCCAGGGAGGTTGTGGATGCCCCGTCCCTGGAGGCATTCAAGGCCAGGCTGGACGTGGCTCTGGGCAGCCTGGTCTAGTGGTTGGCGGCCCTGCACTTAGCAGGGGGGTTGAGACTTGATGATTTTTGAGGTCCTTTTCAACCCAGGCCATTCTATGATTCTATGGGAACCATTAGGTCATGCCCTGAACTAGTGATTGGGCACCTGCTGAAGGGACATAGCCAGCCCTGGGAGCACAGGTGGAAGCAATTCACCAGTGCAACCAGAAGGAGCGAACCCAGGGTCTACCCCTCCCTAACCTCATTTAAGGGCTGGCAGCCGCAAGGGAAGCATCTCTACTTGGAGATTACCTCCTTTAGGAGTTTCCAGGGAGCCCTGATCTTTGGAAGGGGGTAAGCTATTCCTTCTTCATTACAGGATTGTGACTGTTATCTTTCTTGGGTGATCTGAAACTGGTTAAAGGCAACTATATCAACTGTCTCCTGTTCTTACACCATGCTAGTGACTGTGTGAATAACTAAATTCAGCAGGGAGAGTTTTCCCTTTAGAAACTGAGACAGTCCCTGCTTTGGCCGATGATTCTTCATTTAGAATGCAACATGTGTCACAGCAGAATCACAGAATCATAGAATGGCCTGGGTTGAAAACGACCTCCAAGATCATCTGGTTTCAACCCCCCTGCTGAGTGCAGGGTCACCAACCACTAGACTGGGCTGCCCAGAGCCACATCCAGCCTGGCCTTGGATGCCTCCAGGGAGGAAAGTACAGGCATATCCCTAACTGAGAATTTCCTGTATGGGTGATTAGAAAGCACTTGTCTCTGTCTGGCAATGATGGGAGCTGGGCCTGGGACCCATGTACCCAAGGGGAGCATGTTAAGGAGGAAACTCTGGACTATTTGGCATTGACATGCATTCTTGCTCTGACCAAGTGTAAATAACATGCATAGTCCAAAGTTACTTAAGAAAAGGAAGTGATTCCTTGTATGGAAATCCAGTTATGATTTTCACAGTGTGGCAGGATTACAGTGCTTGAGATGGCAAGGTAACTGCATGTAGATTTGGGGATCCTGGGACAGATCAGTGATGGGAATTAGGCCCAGGTGGCCTGCTAAGATTCTGTAGCTTTTGAGTATATGCTATGTTCTGCTGAGTGTTTTATTATATGGCTTTCACAGTGGGGAGTGTATATAGCCTGAAGTAACCAAAACAAAAGATACGCTGAAGAAAGGGATGTGTTTTGAGCTGGCAGTTTGCAGAAGAGAAGTAACTTTGCCCTGTTTGATCCCTCCTTTCTGCCTTCACACAGTATGCTACTTTCGGAGGAAGATTTCACACCTCTATCCCAAAAATAATGTTTGTAATTTTTACTTCCGAGTTTGAGAAGAGATGGGAACAGGAACGTAGGGAGAGGACACTGTCTATTATGTGCTTCCTCTCCTTCCCTTTTTATCTAGCAGCTTCATGTTTGTTAGCCCTGTGCTGCTGGATGCTTTCGTATACCATAAAGGGTTTCAACCCCATGACTTAGGAAATAAAGATGCTTTAATGTAGTAAGGGAATGCTTGATTGCTTGGTAATGAAGCTGATGTGTTTTCATGAAGGTCCTCAAGTTTCCTGAAGGATTCCAGATTGCCCTTATCTCTGTACCTTCAAAGCATGCTTCAGTCCATGTTCCCCCAAGCCCTACTCAACTTTGTGAAGCAACAGCACTTCACATTGTCAGTCAAAAAAAATATGTGCTTTCTATGGCAAGTAAGTAGGTCTCTGCTAGCAGCAACAATAAATTTGCCATTGCTAATACTGTGATTATGGTTTTCTTTAAATGGCTGTGAATATTACTTAGAACCTAAGAAAGACCATTTGTATTAGCTATCCAGGTGTCAGGCTGTAAGACCCATTAGTATATTCTGTGAGTGGAGTGATAAAAAGGTAGGAAATTGCAGCAGAAATGCTGAATGTTCTATGTATATGGTTTGAACTAGACCTGTGCTGTCAGTAAGTGAAACTCGGTATGTACATCTACAGGAGCCCTCCTTCCAGTTTGATTAGTAGACATGGAGCTTCTCATTTCAGCAAATGCATTCCTCTAGCAATCCTTAGCATTTGTTTCTAAGAACAGGACAAGTAATTAACTAGTGCTAGGAACAGATAAGCCACTTTCAGAAAAGGTTACAGAAACTCATTTTGCTCTCTCTGTTGGAATCACAAATATACCAAACATTACTGTAGGAGATTTTCATAATTATAGGTCTTTGTTTTGATCGAAGATTTTGTGCGCAGCCTAATACTGTATTTTTCTTCTTCATTTAAAGAAAATAAGTACAGCCCTTATGAAAACCAGCCCAACTAAATTACTGTGAGTGCTATCATGAGGGCTCCAGACTGAGATTAAATGGAATCCCATTTTAGCAATTTGAAATCTAAGTGGTCAATTTCAGAGCGCTTGCTTGTCATCCTAAAGTGCCAAATACCTGTAACCAGCAGCTAATAGGCATTTATATTTTCTTTAAATTATTAAAGACTACAAGCTTCTTTTTTTTATTCTCCTTTAGAAATGTTCTAAAACTGAATAAGTGCTAAATGCACAAAATGAATTTGAAACCTATGTTCAGAATGGATCCTCCTGGTCTCCTAATTAAAAGGAGTGCTAGCTTTTGTGTTTTCTAGGGGCTGGTTTGCCAGCTCCCTCCTCAGCAAACAAGGTTTTGTATTCCATTGCAAAATGCCTGTCTTATTTCTTTCCTGTGTATATCGGGACAATCTGAGTACTTAAGGTGTACGGATTCTTAGCCATGTGTTGAAAGCTTGAATACTGTCACAGTGGGGATCACTTCTAGCAATACTAATACTTCCCCATGTTTGCTGCTACCCTGCCTTTGGCAGGAATATACTTACAGAAGAACAGTCCAGGTAAGCTAGGTGTTCTTGGTGAACACCTGCTTCATTAAAGAAAAATATGTTCATTGTGGCTGTAACTTGGCTAAAATAGATACGGAATAAGTTTCCTACTGAAGGCAATGGTTTAAATATAAGGTGGGAATTACTGGTTGCTACTTCTTCCTAGCATGATCTGGGGAGAGCCTTTGCCACTCTGATGATTAGCTGTTAAGCTCCCAGCAGCCTTACTTAAATTTTAGTAATTCACAGCTGCAGTCAACCCTGGGGAGCCAAAAGCAGCATGATGGGTGTTTGGCCTGAACAGAAGTCTGCTTCTGCTTTGGTCAAAAACCCCAGTGGATAATCGCAGATAAAATTCATTGTATATATATTTTTTGTACTGAAACTCCTCACATTAAGCATATAGCAGGTCCTGTACTTTGCGTCTTGCTTTAACAGTGCATAGCCTCACGCTAAGTGAAATGCATGTTGTATGGGAACTGCTGAGTCATAGCCTGAACCTCTGATTGAGCACCTGGAGGAAAGGTTCTGGTCAACCCTGGGAGCGCAGGTGAAAGCAATTCACCTGTGTGACTGTAAGCCTGGCTCATAGGCCCCTGGCCCCTCATAGGCCTCATTTAAGGGCTGACTGCCACTGAGGAAGGCTCTCTTTCTGGAGATCCCTCCTAGGTGGAAGCTTTTCCCTGCGAACCCAGAATCTTCTGATACGGGTGAGTGATCTCCTTCCCTTCCTTAGTAGCACCCTTCTATCATGCCGGTCCTTCCACCTCTTTTGTAACACCTTTTCCATCATGTTGATCTTTCCGATCACTACACATGCAAATACTGGAAGCATTCTTCCTGAGTATTTTACAGCACAAAGTTAGACTTTGATAAGAGCTAGTGTATGCTAACTCAAAACAGAAAGAAAGGTGACAGCTAACAAGTGAAAGAAACAGACTCCAAACTCTTTCCTTCCAAAGGTCACGTTACTTAGTTCATTATGGAACTGGAAGGTGAAAATCTGTGACAAAGAGTACCCCTTCCTAGCTGAGAAAGCAAGAAATATTCTTGCATCTAGCTCAGGCTCCTGTGCAGTTTCCTTTGTTCACTGACTCGTGTCTCACCTGTGGGCAGAGAAATCAGAAACAGGCACAGCTTTGCCCAGGAAAATGCATGTCAGCCTTTGTTACTGTAAGAATGTTTTAGAAATGTAAACCTACCATTCTTAAAAACCAGCCCATTCAATTCTCTTAAAATGACTGTATACCTTCAGCACCTTTTTGTTTGACGGTTGGAAATACTTAAGAATCAGGTATCAGCCCTTTCTATTCAGAGACACGTGCGCTAAGAACTAGGGTTTCATGAGCTTTATTTTAAAGGCTGAGCCCACAGAACAAATATTTCTTGTTTTGAAAAAAATGAGAATGTATTTCAAATACAAGTCCCCAGTTACCTGATCTCTGCAGCTATGAAGCTTTGCTATGAAGAACAGAGAATAGCAATCTAGTCCTTAACGTGTCTTCCATACTTTAAGGTCAAGTATGATTATTTTTGCTCTTTTATTTCAACACTTCTGCTGCTAATAAGAGTGTGTGATACTTTTGCCCACAACAGTGAAGTGAATTGATCAGCCCTTCAGATGAGAAGTGTAAAGCCTGTATAAGCAGTAAGGCTATTACTTCTGATTTTTCATTAGACAGACATACTCCTAGGCAGTATTCTGGTAGAATTACAGTCAGGAACTTAAGAACTTAAAGATGCCACTCAAAAGTGATCCTCACTTTTGGCAAGCAGAGGAAGCTGGTTTAAGATAGTTTTCTTTAAAGTTCCTCCAATTAAGTTCAATTAAATTGGAGACATATCTAAGATGGTTACTGATAAAATGTAGTTTTATTAAATTATAAATTCCGTAACAAAAACGAGACAGATCAAGAAAGACCTCAAAAACAGAACTACAAGGACTAGATGGCAAAGCCAATGAAAATGCCATGAAGGTAAGAATTTGCAACAAAAGTTAACAGCATTTTTACATTTCCATTGAAGGAAGGTAAATGCTTGCTCTTTGTCTAATAAAAACACATTTTAACTCCAAACTCACATCTATTTTTCTCACATTTAAATTAAGCATCCTGCTCACACCCAACATCTTGTCTGCTCCCACATTGCTTTAGTGTTCTTTTCATACATCAATCCATGCAGAAAGTAGTAAGACACTTAATGCAACAATCAGATAATGAAGACAATTCAAGTTGTACAGTAGGTATACATTGGCCAAAAAGGGACAGAATATCTTCAAGGGGAAAATGCTACAAAATAAACACAAGACATTTTCAAGAAAACTGGGTATTGCTAAGCAGCTTTCAACCCGTTAACAGGACAACCCAGTTTCTTACAGTTAGTCTTCCAGCTAAGACATGTTAAAAGACTTAAGTTAGGCCAAATCTGTTTCTTCCCTTCACCCCACCCTCCCACCAAACACACTGCTAGATTTGAGTGCAATGCCAATGTGGACAGAAAATATACAGATAGGAGACTGAGTTTTTAAATCGCAATGCTCCAGATTTAAACTTCAGTGACTGTGCACTGTCCATCTGGCCTCCTCGATCTTACACCTGCCACCCCTCCCCCTGCCACTGGTCTATCCGCTCCAGACTGGTTTGCGTTTGCATTTGAGTGTCTCTGCTGGGCAGAGGATGCGTGTTGCTCGAGGGGAGCAGACACATCCTCGCTATCGCTGCTAGCATCTGAATCGGTCTCCTCCACAGAGGTGTCAGGGGCTGGCACCCTACCAGAAGATGATGATTCGTGGTCCTCCTCTCCCTCTCCCCTATGACTCCTTTCAGCCATACTGTCTCCATTTATTTGTAAGTGGGCAAAAGAGTTCTCCAGGGAAGTGCTTGCATCAGGAGAGGGTGTCGAAGGACTCATGAGCTGACCATCCAGTGAGGGCAGGGGCCTAGCAGAAACAGGCACCAGCGGCTGTACAGCTGCAGCCCCCCCAGTCAGTGTGCTGTCGGCACCATCAGCAGAGCTCTCTCGTGCCAGGTTGACACTGTTAGTGTCACAGTCCAACCTAAGCCCAGCCACTCCCTTCTTTGGTATATCTATTATGTCCCGTTTTATTTTTCTGCGCCGTCCATGCTCATTTCTCCTATACTGAACCATGTTTTCAAGATCTGCTACGTATAAAAACCCAGCAATTAGCATTTCAGTGCTCTTTTTACCCTTGGAAAAGGCATCTTCCAGCTCTCTGCTGGTACGTTCATCATACTGCCACCAACCATTTCTCCCTTCATAGTACCAAGCATATTCTCCATTGCCTCTGCTTGCTGCTTTGAGTTCTTCTGGTGATAAAAGGGTTGGCTTGTCAAGAAAATCCTCCGGGATCTCCTGCCGGCAGAGCGCACAACGTTTCCCAAGCCAAGAAGCTCCCTTGACACATAGGTAGCAGAACACATGTTTACAAGGCAGGCTTACTGGATGGACACATGTCTGCAGACAGATAGCACATTCAGGGACTGTCAGGGAAGGTGCAGCGTTAGCACACGACTCATTTGTCTTCCTATTTGTGGGAAGCATGTTGATCGAATGATCTATTTCACCACAGCCAGCCATCCTGCAGAAGATCAAAGAGAGGTTTAAGTCAGTTTATTGTGTCAGCCTGAACTAGTACCTTTACCTTGCTGTCCGCATAATGAGATGTTTGCTTTAGATTAAGGTATCATTTATGAAGCTCAATTTCTAAAGAAACTGACAGGTTAAGATCCTGTTTCCGCAATCAACAGACTAAGCTGAATTTTGGGAGAATTTCTTTTGCTAATCACTAACCTTTAATTTTCTGCTTCATTTTTAATGAAATACCATGCCAAGCTTTGGAATTTCCTCCGTCCTCTTCTTGAAGCGGTACTGACTGATGAACTTCATGCAGACTAAAGGTACTACAAAACGTCCAGCCAGCCAGTTATTTTGGAGCATCCTCAGAAAATCTAAAGAAGCTATTCTTTTCCCAAGGGGTAGCCTAACCACAGAACCATCTATTTTCACAGTACTGCCGTTCATCAGTTTGATTAGGGGATTAACAGAACAGTACTTCAGACTAGGTTCTCATAGTACATAACGGAGTTGGCAGCAGCACCAGACTGTGTTTCCACCATTTGTTAATCACCATACACCCCAGTGTACCATTCCTCAGACAGGCTTGTAGCAGCCACAGGGCTACAGGAATAACTGGATTTAAAAACTGAAGGGGCTTTTTCAAAAGACATCTTGGCTTTCCTTTTCCTAAAAAGCAGGTGAACTCACTGATGTACCTCAAAAGGAATTGTTCCAGCCCAGCAGAAGGGGTACCATATTACAGGAGATGAAACACACAGCCAGAATCTGATTAGTTTGTGAAGTCATTGCCTCTCCCTTCTCTGGCCACGCCTTACTTCTGTCATTAAAGATGATTTTTCTAACCAACTGTATGAAAAGCGAGAGTAAGACCAAAGAATGCATAACTGTGCTGCTCTGGCATTTTGTAGGATTTCAGTAGGCGAAATACTCTAGCTTTGACATGCAAATACCTGCTCAAAGATGTTTTAGCCATGGCCATCTTTTACAGACCAGTTCGTGGTAATTTTCCCTTTTTATTCTTATTTATTTTCAATCAAAACAAAACACCAAATATCAAATGAGGGAGGAGAATAGGCTTTGGGAGATGGGGCCTGAAAAGGTGCCTTTTCCATTGTAAGTCTCCAAGGAACTTGGCAGAACAGGGCTCATATTCAACAAGACAGCCTTTCAGTAAAAACAACTGAAAATAGTTAATCCAAAATTATCACAGAAAGGTGGGTCGAAAGGAACCATCAGAGGTGATGCAGTCCCATTTTCTGCTCCACATGACCTAACCAACAATACTAGATCTCATCAGTCACGGCTTTGTCCAGATTCGTTTTTTTTTGAAATCTGCAAGGACAGTTGTATCACAGTCTGCCTGGACAGCCCCTTCCAGTGTTAGACATATTTATAGCAAAACACATTACCTCAGGAGAAAATCTCCAGTGTTAACTGTAAAAGCTTCTGCTGCTTCATCCAAATATACACTGGGATATTAAAAAAATTATAGATACAGAAACATATATAAGTGCTATTTACTTAAAATGTGTCTCTGTATTCTGTTTCCTTCTATCACTGTAATTTCCTCTCAGAAGGCCAATCTCTTTCTCTAATCCAATTATTTTAATCAAACCATTTTTAAAAGCTCTACAGCTCAGATTTTTCCTGAAGTAGCACATAATTGTATCCATCTATATTTCAGTTTTGTATCTAAATTTTTCTGAGATTAAACCCTAATCTGTGTACTAGTTCTTCAAGCATCTTACCAGATGCAGACACAAGCATTATCACCTGGTAATTGTCTTTACTGTACAGTACATATCTAAGCGCAAGATCTATGCTGGCAGTGTTGTGAACAAGTTGCTTTCTGGCAGCCTCACACGTTTCAGGTTATATCTGGGAACAGAACTTAACACCAAAATTATTTTTTTATTATGAGAAACTTATTAGAAAAAGGAAGGAAGAAAAGCTATTCAGATTTCAGAGCACCCATGGAAACAATTTGATCAGTATCTCACAACAAAAGAGCAGAAAGAGAAACCCATGTATTGATTAATTTGTGCCAACCACGGCTGAGGAAAAAGGATCTGAATTTTCAAATGTTCCCATAATAACATACTACTGTGGAAAAAAGGCACAGCAGCTTTTTGTTCCCATGCTACAGTTTTACAAAAGGCTTCCTTCCCCTAAATACATTTTACAAGCTGATGATAAAAGAGAAACAACCAATACTATATAACCTGTGTATCACGATTAAGAACTTGCAGACTGCTGGGATTAAAAATTAGTTTATTTTGACAAATCAAATTCTGGCATCATGAGCTAACTCAAGAGTAAACTAAAAGCAGTGAGGGTTCTCACCTGTTCTCTGCAAGCACAAGTCTGTAGCACTCGAACTCTGTTCAACCGGGCACCTATTAATTTGGGGGTTCTTTGATTCCTTAACAGATCAAAACCTTAATGCAACACAGCACATGAACGTAAAGAAAGGATAAATGTCTTATCTTGAAAGTCTTCAGTGATTTTTAATGACTTGAAAGAAAACAATTTGTGTGTAAAATTAATACAGCTGGAAAAATAACCCTTTATCTCTAACCAAGCACTCACTACCCAGCAACATAAACTCTTAATAAAAGATAAGCACAACTGCAGTTGCATGTGCTCAGAATGCAGGACAATTATGCATTTGAAGATTTAGATCAGCTAAGCTGAGACCGTCTCCCTTTTCGTTTCTGAAGAAAGTACCTAATTAATCCTTTACTGTTTAATTTTTTAAGTATCAGACCTAGTTCACAGTTGGCTTATAAGCTAGAGTGATGGCATATATGTAGTTTTCTATCGAACAGGTAGCCCTTTTGGAAGGAGGAAAAACATCTAGGGCTGCTGTTCTGCTAAGTTATGACTATAGAAGCACTTTCATTCCAGCTTTGTGGTATTAATAACTAAACAAAACTGAGTACAGAATATTTTCCCTGAAATTAACAGTAATACTTTAGAACAAGACTTAACCAAAAAAGGCTTCAGATTAAAATGGTTTTCAAATACTAAAATTCTGCTTTTTTGAAGGTTGGGTTAGTTTAATCATTTTGGCTAACAGAGAAAGTTACATTCTTGAATAAATTAAATCAAGCTCAGTGACACTTCCTAAAAATAAAATTATTTGCAGTGCTTTGATAAGCAGTTCAGGTATTTAAAAACAAACAAAAAAAAGCAACAAGCATTTGAACACTACATTTTAACATAAATACAGCCCAAAGCCAACTGGGAAGGAGCTGGTTTACAGTCTTGCCAGATCTCACATTCTCTCCTCTCACCTCTATTATTATTTTAATTTAAATTAATATTTCAACCTACATTTCCCTGGGAAAGCTTAGGGTGCCTTCAGCAACACATAAAATACACTGCTATGGACAAGGTAAAGCATAAGAGCGATATGAAAATTCCCCTGGCCTACTGAGACTCTGTCAGAAGACAAAGGAAATTCCCATAAAACCACCCCAAAACGGAGTAATTTTTCAGACTCCAGGTCAAATTCTAACTGCAACGAAGCAGTCCATCAAGGAGCTGGCACATATAAGCCCATTAACAAAACAACAGCAGCTTACTTTTTCTGAGTAATTCCTACTGGAGCATGTCACAGGACTAAGATGTCCTGATGTCCTCTCTTCAGATGTCTCCAGCTAGGATGGCAGATCCTCCTTCCAAAGGCTGGCTCATTCCTGACTTGTCCTGCCCAATGGTACACTACTGTGTTTCAGCTTCTCTGCACACTACTGGAAAGCAAACAGTATCATCGTTACAACAGTGTTGTACAGAGGTATGAGCAAGCAAAATACAACACCAGGGTCCTGTTACAGAAATGAAATTACTTAACCTTTCATTTACCTGACAAAGGCTATTTTCAGTGTACAGAAATTACCATCGGACTTCGTCTTATTTTTTGCAATTATCAATTTTGGCCCACAGTTTGACATCAATTATTTTGATGTCTTAATTTATGCAAGTTATCTTTTCCTGAGGTATTACAAAAGGCAATTATCTTTAGCTATACTAAGTCAATGCCTCATTTCCATAACGTAACTATGTACACAAAAGGAGAAACGAGATCAAAGTTAGGAGTATGCTACGTTAATGCAAATTTAGCCTCTAGTATATGACTTCTTGTATTCTGAGAATTTAAAGTGTAACAATAGCTCCCTAAATCCACATGCAGAAAAAACACTTCATATCACATTATCCCAAAGGACTATCTATCTAGTCTTGTATCTTGTCTCTCAACAGGCAGATGTTTGAGGAGAAAAACTGTGTGTGAACATGGGACCTTCCCTAGGCCTTCTCCACAATTCAAGCAGTCTGTTGCTTAGGGCTTTCCTTATAACATTTGCTCAAGGAAAGAATCATTTCAGCATAAATACAGTGCATATCAGACTTACGTACAGACTAGAGAAAAAATGGAGGAGCAATAAGTCTCTGAAAGAACATGGAGCACTTTGTATTATTACAGTCGTCTGTGCCACAGTCTATCAAACGATTGAACACTTAGCATTAATAACATCAGAATGAAATGTTCAAATGACTTCTGTCTAAGACACATAACTCAAAGGTTATTTTCTTTACAGCTGAGCTCCACATGGCATTCAATGCAGCTATTTTTAGAGATCGTTCCTAAGGAAAAAAATGCAAAAATTAACGTGCCTATCCATTTGTCCTAGCACCTTTTCAAAAGGGAGATGGATCTCCCCTCATCATTTCTTTACAGATCAATCTGGAGAGCTGCAATCACATTAAAATTCTGGCTCTACTAATCCGCTCAGACAAGATATGGTGTGTGCTATGATCAAAGAGACAGCTGCAACAAGCTCAGTGCTGTGAATGTGGCGTTCAGTCCTTCATCTTAGGGCTGGCTTTCTATGGTACATCTGTGGGCTTCACTCGAAGCCTTTTATCTATTACCTCTTGCAATCCACTATTAGAGGCGGTGCATTGTGAGACCAAATGTTATGTGGAGACGGATGAAGGAGATTGGGTCATTTCTGACAGATTTCTTGGGGGGAAAAAATGCATGCACATACTTAACGTATGTAATTATACCTAGAAGAATCCAATTAGGGCATAATTACAGGATTACGGCACAGCTACTTCATAACTGCTGCACAGCTATTAAAAAGAACTAGTTCAGATACTGACTTCAGGTAACCTCCACGCTTCATTACGTTGTTATTTAATAAGCCAGTCCTGGAAATTTTACTGAACGGGATAAAAGACACTTGTGGTTACACACACACCCCTACCTGGACTCCTGCTCCTTTGAAGTAAAGCGGCTGAGAGCCGTGTTCTATACTTAGCAATTAACTTCCTACGCTAGAAGAGCATCTAGTATGAGGAGTTACGCTATCTGTGGCAGCCTGCGAGCGTCCCTTCCTCCTGCACAGTCACCAAGCCCATAAGTCCTATTGCACACCCACTTGGAAACATTCAGCCCGCAACAGATGAAGGACAATTCCACCGACCAGGAACGGGAATTTGAACTTGGCATCACCAGCCGGACAATAACTGGTCCCACACCACGGCTCAGCCAGCGTTAACTGCTCCTTGTTTCCTTGGAAAGCTGTCAGGACACCTGCTGGGGGACCTTGGGCCAGCTTCTTCCACACCATGTTAGGATGCTGAAGCGGTGGCCCTCCCAGCATACCCGTCATCCAAACATGGTGCAAGATCTTTGATAAAACGTCAAGCTTTTACTGGGCCAAGATGGAATGACGCCATCTCTTGTCAGATCAGTCAGCTGCTGCCCATCAAATTCCCAGCAGCCTATCATAGCCAGGACAATTTTTTCACTTTTCTACTACTTTGGAGATAGGAAAAATAGCAACAATAAACAAATTGCCAGAAGCTTAAATAATTAAGAATCCAAACCCTAAATACAGGTGCAGTGTTTGTTACTTACAGCCCTAGCAAATCTCTGTAAATAAAGTTTAGCTTTTTAGAAAAAAAAAAAAAAACACACCATTGGTAAGTTCAGCTAAAGCCAGCTTCTCACTTGCTGAAGGCTATCACTTAAACCTTGCCTCAAATGAAAGGTGATCTCACAAATTCTGCAACAACCATGCAGACCACTTTACAACAGTTACCACAAATTCATTCTCTGTCTCTCCAGAGGCTGAAAATTGAACAGGTGCAGCACTATGAAAGAAATGATAAAAGGTAAACATTCTTCCGTGATACGATAGTTGACTGTTTCCATCAAGCTCCCTAACGTACACTTCAGTTACTGAGGAGGCAGGATGGGGAAAGGTAGAAAGAAGGGAAAAAGGATCCCAGAACTCTCCCTACAAGACAGAATGAGCCAAATACTGGGAAAGGAAGGAAGGATGGTGGTGATTTTTTGCACTGGTGGTGTTTTGTTTGATAAAAGAGAGAAAAAAATAACAATTAAAAAAAAAAAATCGCTCTCCCATCTGGAGGCCTATTATCATCAGTATAATATCAGCTAAAGGTATAGAACCTAACAGGTGTTTTTTAAACCACCACCAAGCATTGGACAGCAGGTAAATAACCGCACTGTCTCCTCTCTCTCTCTCTCTTAAACTTAGAATACTTTCAGAAATTACTGATGTGATAAGGTTTCAAATCCCCTGTCACTCCTTATACAGCATTACTACGCTTTAACTTAAAAAAGCTCATATATTGGTTTGGAACCCAGTCACAGAAAAATAGTCAAGGGCAGAACAGGCGACCATTTTGGTACTGAACTGCTACATATTTATTCAAAATGAGTTTCTTCTTTCGTGCTATAACTGGGAGCCCGCATCCTGTTTCATTTTATTTAAGTGGGGAAAGCCTCAGTTTCGCACTCAAATGGGAGGACAGTGACAAAATAACTGTGGGAAAACAAAAATGGGTTCATCTGATGCTATCAGTGTTTCTGAGAAAGAAATTAAGCACAGGAACATTGCTGCACATAAAGACTTGATTCACGTGCACAGAAGGAGACAAAAAAAATCAACAATTCCAATAAAGATTTTTCCCCGGCAACTCCAAGAGCTTTCCAAACCTTATTCAACAGCCTCCAAAAGTCCCGCAGCTCCATCTCTCTGGGTAAATGACAATTCCATTACATCTGCATTGATGTTGTGGACTTTGGAGGAAACAAGAAGAACAAAACTTTCGCTCAGCCATTTAAACAATTGGTACTTTGATTCGCTTGGAAAGAAGCCACAAGGTTAACCACACAGGACTACAAAGCAAGTTTTCACAAACATCAAATATTTAAGATTCACTCAAAATGACCAAATCAATATTCAGATTAACCGTGCCTTCGGCACTACCAGAAGCGATCACTTTTGGCGCTGGGCTTTTAGAGGCACTTTAAGGCCTATTTTTAAGCAACCCACTGCCCAGAGGCAGCAGCTAACAACGCGGCAGCGCCGTACCTTCAGCGCTACAAATGTTACAGAACGCTTTAAAGCTCCGCTCCCTATTCTTCCCTGTAATTACCCCCTGTACACTGCACACTGCGCTCCCAGCAACAAGCTCTGCCCTATTTCTACTTCATATCGCAGAAAAGTTGTGCGAAGACGGAAATAAGACACTTTGATTGGGGTTTCTACAGATGCGGAAAGCGGACATCCACAGCGGTTCGCATGAAAGTCTCGCATTTACGGAGCATTTCGCAACAATTTGTCAGCGGTGACAATACACACGGCACCAAGCGCAGGACCTATTTTCCCGTCCCACTTTACCACTCTCGACGGATGCAATTAAAAACCTCGAGCCCGGACCGTCAGCCGCAGGGAAACAAAAGCATCTGACGGCACCGCCGGCTGCTCCTCGCGCGCTTCCTGTTGTGCTCGGCGGCGTCCCCCGCTCCCCTCCGGCTGCGCAGCTCCGACGCCGACACCGGGCGGGCAGCAGCCGAGATCGGCCGCGCCGCCGGGCCCAGGCCGCGGCCCTACGCGATCCCGCACAGCCACCGCCTCCTCCCTCGGCGGCGAACGGCGGCGCCGCGGGACGTGGGCCCTAGCGACCAGCGGGGACCCATAGGCGGCACCCACCGCTCCTCCTCCTCCACCGCCGCAGGGCGCAGGGCCGCGGCAGGCCCGCTCCCCCCGCCGGCCTTTTGTTTGGGGCCGGTGTCTACCGCCCGGACAGGCCTCGGCTCCCGTCCCGGCTCGGCCCCGATCCCGGGCGGCCGCTGTCAGAGCGGCCTCTGGCCGCCTCCCTCCCGGGTACTCACCCGCCGGGCCGGGCCGGCTCGCGCCGCTCCGCCGCCACCTGCCGCCGCCTCCGCGGGACGCGCCGACGTCACGCGCGAAGCAGAGCGGGGGAGGCCGCGCCACCGTGACGCCGCGGAGCGGGAGGAGCCACAACCGGCTCCGCCGCTGGGGGAGCGCGCTCGGCTGACGCCATGGCGCCGCGCCGCCACGCCCCGCCCTCGTGCTGCCGCCATGGCGACGGGGCGGGAGCGGACGCTCCCACCGCCGCTGCTTCTGGGGGTTCGATGTCCCGCGGCCATCGAACGGAGATCACGTGAAAAGAAATAGCCCTGGAAAAGTGTTCTTAATAATAAATAAATCCGCGCCTGTGTTCCAGAGCCTGGCAGTTCAGATCGACTGAGAGAATGCAGTAGTGAACGCACTGTTTCATTTTACGCTCCGTGAAGAGATGGTTAAAGGCAATATCAGGTTGTGCCGAAGCTGGTAACCGAAGGACGGTACCTACACTAACATCAGCCCTCGTTGTCGGCTTCTATCTCAGTCCGAGCTCGTGTTGTGTGCGCATCTTTCTGTGCTAGCTCCTTTGGCACCAGCACATCCCCCGTGGTCCAGCGGTGGCTTCCTTAACGTGTATTAGCTGTACCTGTCTGCTGCAACGGAAAGCACCTCTGCTCCGTCCTTCTGCCTCTGCTTCTCTCACAGTTCTGTGCCCTCCTTTGTTTCTCTTTGTTACCGTTGCCTGCAGCGTCGTCAATCTGATGCTTGCTACTAAATTATTAATGAGCACAGTGGCTTGAAAAGTAAAAATTCACCAGACTAGTCCTGAAAAGACACCACCTCCCCTGGCAAGTGTCTTTCTATTTATAAAGACTTTTCTTCTGCTTCTTTAGATCTGTGTGATACTATGTAAACCTTTGCAGATATACTAGGAGCTCAATCCTTGCTGCACATGACGCAGATGGGGAAAGATGGGAGAAAACAGTCTCCTGCTGTGGTTTGAGTCTGTATCAAAACAGATTTTGGAGAAGCTCCAAGCTTCTCCAGGTCACAGTAGCAGCAAAAGAGTGGGTGATGTGTGAATCACAGGATCACAGAACAGCTTGGGTTGGAAGGGACCTCAAAGCCCACCCAGTTCCACCCCCCTACCATGGGCAGGGCTGACCCCCACTAGATCAGGCTGCCCAGGGCCCCATCCAACCTGGCCTTGAGCGCCTCCAGGGATGGGACATAAATGGGATGATGTATGGAATCGTGTCCCCTTTTACACACACCTACAGCTTCAGCAACCCCTCTGTACAGAACGAGAAGCTGTGAAGCCACCAATGTACCGCTAGAGTGACAGTGTACCCCTGGCTCCTCTGTGCAGGCGGCCAGAGGAGGGTCTGAGAAGTGAGTTCCAAAGTGGAAACGTATTAAAAGCAAAAATCCTGACAGCGTTTTGATGACACATTTGTTCCATGAAACCCTGTTGCTTATATCTCACTGTGTTCCTATCCTCTAAGCTGTTGTAGAGCTCCCCCCACGCGGCTCTAACATTTGCATTAAAGTGATACCTTACTACCATCACCGAGGACTGGCTGAGATATGGAAAATCTCAAAAATTCTTTCTTTTTAAAAGTTATATTTGTTGTTTCTACCGTACTCAACACAACCTTGTCCCTGATGCTATGGGTGTTTGAAGCACCAAGTGGCCTGGCAGCCGGTCCTGTGCTATGCAGCTCGTGTCAGGCCATTCCACTGGTCCCTGTCCCAGTCCCAGTCCCTGTCCCTGTCCCTGTCCCTGGTAGCACTGGCTCTCAGGAGTAGTCAGTGGTGAGTACTGTCACAGCAGTATGATAAACCGGTATGATGACAGTCATTGAGACAAAGGTACCTCTGCATCAGCTTCCTAAAAGTGCAGTTGTTTTGGTGAACTGCACGGCCTGGCTGGCTGTGAGGTGATCAGTGGGCCTCCAAAGCATAGTCTTGGGCTTACAACTTTGTTTTCATTTTGACTAGTTGGAAACTATCGAGGTCTGTCAGTAGTCTCCACTTACCGGACTTGCTGTGCTGTAGCTAAGCTGATTTCTAGTCACTATTTGAAGATTCTTAATAAAGTGCTAAGGCCTGAATTGACATATCAAATTCCAGCTACTGTACCTTGTATAATTTCTGTATTTTGCTTACATAATCTAGACATGTAGTGATGCCTGCCAAATAGACTGTTATTTAACAGTTTTGGAAGGATTGTGCTGTTTAGTCATAGGAACAATCCCATTTTGCTTTAAAAACAAAGAGTTGAATGATGCTGAGTAGGAGGAGTGCAAGAAGAGCTGAGGGTGAGTTCTCATTTCTCCTAACCTGTGACTCTCACTGGATCTGAACCCATCCTGTCTGTGAACTCACAGGGAGAGGTCTGTATTGTTTTGTTTTCATTTGGAGGCAGTAAAAAATTCCTCACGGCATACACACAAACTTATTTTATTGCCCCAATTGGCAGGAAAGGTAAAATGTTCTTCCACCAGTAAGTAAACGTTGACTTTTTCCATAACCTTGTCTGTCAGAATCATATCACAGTGTATGTTGCTGTTGAATTGAAATCATCCATATGGCAATGCAGACAAGCAGGAAAAAAAAAAATGAAAAAAAAAAAAAACAACAGCAAAAAAAGCCCCAACTACTGCCTTATGTACTTAAATCCCTTATTTTCCTTACAGCAGTTTTCCAGGATTAAAACCTACCTCAACATCTTCATCACTGACATGAATGAAGGGACAGAGTGCACCTCAGTAAGTTTCTTGACAATACATAACTGGAGGAGTGGCTGTGTTGCCAATCAGTGAGTCCTGGACAGACTGGAGAGTTGGGCAGAGAGGAAACTGATGAGCTTCAACAAGAGCAAGTGCAGAGTCCTACACCTGGGAGGAATAACCACATACATCAGCACAGGTTAGGGGCTGGCCTGCTGGAAAGGAGCTCTGCAGAGAAAGACCTGGGTGTCCTGCTGGACAGCAGGTTGGCCATGAGCCAGCAGAGTGCCCTTGTGGCCAAGAAGGCCAGTGGTTTCCTGGAGTGCATTAAGAAAAGTGTGGCCAGCAGGTTGAGGGAGGTTATCCTCCCGCTCTGTTCTGCCACATTTGGAGTACTGTGTCTAGTTCTGGGCTCCCCATTTCAAGATAGACAGGGAACTTCTAGAAAGAATCCAGCAGAGGGCTACAAAGATGATGAGGGGCCCGGAACACCTCCATTATGAGGAAAGGCTGAGAGACCTGGGACTGCTTAGCCTGGAGACTAGAAGACTGATGGGGAATCTTATCAATGCTTGTAAGTATCTAGAGGGGAGGAGTCAAGTGTATGGGGCCAAGGTCTTTTTGGTGGTGCCCAGTGACAGAGCAAGGGCACGAACTGGAACGTGAGAAGTTCCATATGAACACAGGGAAAAACTTTCCTGTGAAGGTGACAGAGCACTGGAACAAGCTGCCCAGAGAGGCAGTGAAGTCTCCTTCTCTGGAGATATTCAAAACCCTCCTGGACACTCTCCTCTGCAACCTACTCTAGGGAACTTGCTTTAGCAGGGAGTTGGACTAGATGATCTGCAGAGGACCCTTCCAACCCCTGCAATTCTGTGATTCTTTGTTTCTGTGTTTCTGTGATTTTCCCAGTAGTGAATCTTGTGTCCTAGACTCTAGACCACTAAAATCTCTTTCTCTTTAACTTCCTTCTAATCAAAAGAGAATATAGTATTTTAAAAATATAATCTTCATATTCATGAAGTTCAAAAAAATGAGAAGGTTATGTTCTGGGTTTCTTCTAATTTTGTCCCCTGAGTTTTACATCTTTTTAATGTGTATTTATGTAGCTATAATGCAGACTGTATTTTAACTGCAGACGAAGTTGAGTTTGTTCTATAATAATAAATTTTCAGAAATTACATCTTCTTGCAAACTACCTGGAGTCACAAGATTTTTGATAAAAAACTACTAGAGCTAGCACTATTATGACTACATTTTAATGGAAAGAAATCACAATATCACAAATATGTTGTTATGATCATCATCTTTCATTTAAAGAGTAATGAAACTGAAATTGCAATTTCCTTTTGTATCACTAGATGGTATATGGTAACTGTAGGGAAACTGAGCTCTTCAGAACAGTGTTGGTTGAAGATAGGTATTTCTTTCCCAGTCCAGCTAATGCACTGAGCAGACTCCTGGTTTGCAGAGTAAATGCATGCAAAACTATTCCTGACAAGAACTAAAACTTGTAGTTCTACTGAACAGCGCACTCAGTGGCTGAGTGGTTCTGTGCTCATGTATGCTGGGAAACTGCACACTAGATAGGTCTCTATCTTAGGATTACATTCAAAAAGTCTGTATTGAAATGCTTGAAAACATCTATCTTTTACTGTAAAATTGGCAAAGTCTTCAAACTGCGCGTATTAGGCCCTGTGAGCTTCCTTTTAGTGAGCTCTCAATAGATGTTTAAGTCCTTAAAAATGGAAATAGAGGTTTGTAATTTTAATTATGCCCATATAAAATCCGGTATGATTGCTATGCAAGCAGCTAGTTTTACACTAGAGGGTATGTTATTTTTTTTACAAGGAATATTTTTGAATGCTACAATAGCACAATCAAAACAGCATCTCCTACAGAAATTATAAAAGAAAACAAAAGGAATAAAAACAGTTGGGATATGAAAATAGAGGAAGTAAGGAAATAATAGAACAAACAAGTAGAACTCTATAAAAGTCTTTAAGTCTTTAAGGAATTAATGATGGGCTAAATGTGAATTTTAGCATCCTGAAAAAAATTCTGCATCTGAATCCTTTAAAAGGCTGACATGATTTCAGAAAGCTTCTGTGCCTGAGCTCATTTTAGCCCCCAGTAACCTTAGGGCATAACAGTGTTCCACCAAGTAAGTTAGCTGCTAACAAACACCCTAGTATTTTGATACACAGGTTAAATAATTTTCCTATTATTTTATAAAATAATATTTTTTTACCCTGTTTTGGTGAGCAGTTAAATGCCTTAAGTGCCGCTATTTCCAATTTCCAGTTACAATAATTATATTTTAGCTTGGGAGTTTCTGATTAAAAATTAAAATGTCTCTGGGTGACTCTATCCTCTAACCTTTACATGTCAGAAAACAGCCCCATGGACAAGATTTGTAGATACTATTCCACAGTTAAATCTCACTTCTCTTTCTCCCTTCAGAAGTCAAAATTTTCATAGTGCTTTCTAGGAAAAAAAGCCTAGTTTTCAGAAGCTACTTTTCTTTGTGATCATTTTTGTTTATTTGTTTGTTATTTTTCTTTTTTGTTGTTGTTGTTTTTCTTTGCTAGGTTTTTGTTGTTGTTGTTCTTCATTGTGATGGGCAGTGTCATCTGAACCTTTCATAGAAATCTCTCACAATGTTACCAGTCTCCATAATAGCATTAAACATTTTGGAGAAAGATTAACAATGCCAGGGCTAGAAGCACTCGGTCATGGGGAGAAAGAGTGACAGGAAACAGGTCTCAGGAGGAGAGAGAGTGAGAAGTGGGCTGTGCTGGGTCATGTTTAATCCCCCAGCTGTACCGAGAAGGTGAAAGACTAGAAAAGAGTTGCAGACACCCAGGACCATCTTCCATTACAATCTCTGCAGTGGACTAGGAGACCTCAAAAACATGTTTCAGTTTCCAGCATCAGGGAACAGACCAGTTTTTTGTTGGTTTTTTTTTTGTAGAACATAAAACCTCAAACAAAATATGCTTTCTAAAGTATATATATATATAGACCTACAGTAGAGAAATGAGAGAATAAGTATATATTTCACACAAATAAATGTTCTTCTTGGCTACAACACACAGCTATGTCTTGTCACAGCATCTCTTTGTTTACTGAGGAAACAATAGCAACACAGTACAGAGTATAACGGGGGTAGATGTGCCTATTTGTCTCTCTTTGTACACTCAGATCTCCCAGTGAGATGTATATGATGGCTGATATTTCAGAGACCGTAGGATTAGGTCAAACTTGTAATGTATTTTTTAGCTATGCAATTGAAGTGGTATTGCCATGGAGAAATGCTTCCAATGCTATTTAAGTATTTAAATGTCAGTAATGTAGACTAAATAAATGCCTGTAAGAAGGACTTTCTTTTCATGACTTCTCATGAGTCTTTTCTCCATGATGAAGGAAAAGAAGACAGAGTTGTTGTGACAAAATATGAGAAGGAAAAGAATGTCAATCAGTGCTTAAAATAATGCCACCACCTTAACTGTTGTAAGTGCCATTTTTGTGACTATCCCCTCTCTGGCCCACACAAGGTGGGACTGTTAAAGCAGGGCTGATGTTGCAGATGGAAACTATGAGGTCTCACCAGCTTTCACATTTGTTTTATAAATTGTTCTCAGAGAGTATGGCAGTGTAGCACAGAAAAGTGCGTTTCTTAGTGGCATGAACTCTGAGCTGACAGGATTTCATTGAGGATTTGAGGCATCCTTAGTGCTTACAGGATGATCGGTATAGCTCGCAAATACGCTGTTTGAATATTTAAAAAAAATAAAGTTAAAGGGTCATCATTCTGATACGCACACAGCTCCAGTGAAATACTTACACCAACCTTTTATTTATGCTTGTAAGTAGCCTCATTCAATCCAGCAGGATAGACTGCACAGGTGGATATCTGTATGCTGCTGCCTTGCAATCCCCTTACACCAGTCCAGGCCACATACAAAGGTTTCTACATCGTCTCCTTCCTACAAAAGAGGACAAGAAACAATCTGAAAGCAAGAGAGTGTTTTTAAACCTTGTGTGGAGCTTCCCCAGGGGAGGAGAAGGGTAAACTTATATTCTGGTTGAATTCTCTGACAAACTAGTTTAAAAATATCATGAGCAGGCTCCCCCACTAGCACCATTTATCAGGAAGAGGTACTTCAACAGAAGATAAATGATTTGCAATCTTAACTGAAAGAATGCATTTTCTGCAGCCCAGAGTGCAATGCCCTTTCATGTTGTCTGCTTAGTGCCTTAACGTCGGCCACTTCCTGCTCATCATGTTAGCCCTAGTGGTCCTAATTGTTCTGATTGAGTGTGAGTCAGTTTTGTGGGTTTCAAAGAACGACAAAAATTAGCTGCAACAATGCCATACTGCTCTCTGGACCCAAAGGAAGATGGTAAGCAGAAGAAAGCAGAATGCTGAGAGGAAAAGTTCACAAAAACATTACTGTGCCTTTGGGACCCAGACTTCAGGGGGTACAGCTTTCTTATCTATGGTCTGGCATGAGCTTTCTCAAATGAGAAGTAAATTTAGCTTTCTGTGTGATGGATTTTCATATTTACCTGTCTCATGGGGGCCTCATTAGCATTTGTTAGTTAAAATCCTTTGAAAATGGAAAGGACAAAATGGTAGTATTCTGCTGACATCATCGCCTTCTCCAGGCTCCAAAGCATCATCAGGGAATGCTCTGAGAAAAGCAGTTGTTTCTCAGTTGTGGTTACTTACATTTATATTTTACTATGTATCCTTGAACTTGTAACTGCTTGGATTTCCTTTACAGCATTTTTTTCTCTTCAATTTGGTCGATAGAATCTCAAGAAAAACTTCATTTGTTCGATTTGTGGTAATGCTGCCCTGGAAGTTGCTACACCTGAGAGCTGGAATTTTTGTCCATCAGTTCGTACTTTTTGGTTTCACTGGAAATAAAAGGAGATAAAGGGTCCTATGGGAGAGCTTCCTGATGCATGAATTAGATTTATTGGTGCTTCTGGAATATTAGATTGGAGATTGTTTGTGGTTTTAGGTCTGATTGAATAATCCTGAAAAGCTTTTGATGTTTTCATGCATCATTATTATGGGAGAATACGTATTCTTTCAAAGGGTTCAGGTAAACAGATTAGCTATTTTGTTATTTTAATCCAAGTTCTCACATGAGCTGCATATTAAAAAGTTCTAATTATGTGGAGCATTAAAAACTGGAGTAAAGAGCAATGAAATAAGGTTGTTCCTGTTTCTTGACTTATGGCAATGCCATCGAAGACCACGAGGGGTTCATATTGCTAACAGATGAGGAGCCTCAGTTCACCGCTCCACCTGGTTTAGAATAGGATGTTGCTATGAGCTCAATTCTGGCCCCTGTTCCTCTTGCTAGAACTCTCCTCCGGAATTCTTTTCATAGCTTTTAGTTAATTCTTTCAGATGTATGATGGTCACTTCTGCCACTGCTGTCATTCTCTCTTCAAGGAAGTTGTGATGGGGTTCTTTAAATTCAGGCAAAGGCTACAAGTTTTCCAATAACTCTGAAACAAACTCTGACAAATCTGATTTTGCATGTCTCATTTTTGTGTCACCATTTGGCACTGCTGACTTAGCTGTATATTGAATAATGCCATAGGGACACATTCATAGCTAGCATAGCTGGGTGCAGTTCTGTGGAGTTTAGCAGTCTTTCATGTGCTTACATCAGCAATGCATAGCCTTTAAGCACAGAGCAGGTGAGCAACAAGATGACTTTGGTGCCTCCATCCCTGTATAAATTCCTAGATTTATACCAAGACTAAATTTATAACATCAATTTACTTGAGCACTCAAAGCCATCCTCATAATTCATGTCAAGTAGTATGCTGCAGCTGTTGTTCCACTGAGCATGAACTGAATTCATTGCTGTTGTAAGAACATAACTCCTTGAGCGAATCAACATTGGGTTGTACAAATTGATTCCTATGATTTCATCCAAGACTCAATTAGAGCTAACACAATGGGATGGTGAAAGAAAGTTGAATAGGATTGTAAGGTCATAAGGCTAGAAGAGTTTTATGATATGTATTAGTAAGCTAATTTATTTCTGATTCATATTACAGACTCTGCAAGTCTATAGATTTCAAAGATTAAGCAGTACATTTTTTAGGGAGACATAGTGCTTCGGTTTGATAGAACAGGATTTGCACTTATACTTGCATTTCCATGGCATGAAAGCTGCCCATATATTTTTAAGCAATGTGCACGGTTTAGTGCATCCTCATATATGGAGTCATGAATGCATCTTTCTCTGTGTTCTGTGACAAAATTTCTGTGATGCTCTAGCTCAGCATTCTGACTCTATGTTCTGTGAAGGTTGAGGTAAATTAGCATTGGTGAGTTTGGTTCAGCTTGATTTTACGTTGACTAATTTTGTTGATTGAGCAATTATTTGCATTACCTAGCTTATTATAACTCATTACTCCCATTTCAGATGCTAGCCTCTGTAAAACAGCAGTAGGAGGAATAAACTGCAGAATTCTGCAGGAGAAGAAAGATTTGCCAGTTCTGCAGAGGAATAGTTGGGACTTGGGATATCTGGACAGATGGGGTGGGCAGTTTGGGATTTCTGACTGAGTGTGAAAGCTGGATATTTCTGCTGAAAAGTTTGGCAGAGGTATGATTTCTCATTGCATAGTTTTACTTGATATCATCAGGCCACATCCTTCAGTGCAGGGACTGTTATTTCATCATTCCTCTTCGATTCACTGAAGAGTTATTGAATCTTCTTTAGGAGCCCAGATTCTATGGTGGTATATTTTGAATAATATTGTCACCAGTAATGGGGCAGAAAGCTCTCTAAAATAAGGCTGTGAGAGAGCCAGCTTTATAAAGAGCAAGACATTTATACAGGAGCATTCTTTAACTGATCGCACAGTTAAAATGCAGTAGCAGTCAGGATCTGTCCTGAAAATGTATAAGCTCATATTGGAGAGGAGCCTGGGAAGATGGTTAGACTGAGAAGTGTAGATAGGGTGTGACTTGTATTTTAAATGCATTTAAAATTGTTACCTCACTTTAGACTCATTCATACAGATAGTTCAGTTATGGCAGCTTAAGAGCTGGTGGCCTCAGTTGAGTACCAATGACTGTCTTTGTATAATCTCTTAAACCAGAAGGAAGTAAATCCAAGCTAGGTCACACTGAGTAAAATTCAATCTGAGTCTCAAAAACAAGTCACCCTTTATATGTAGGTTTCTATAGATGTCTAACTAACCACTTAAGTCCGTGGAGATGTAAGTAGTCTTCAGGTTCACATGAACAGGTGTCTTGTGCCTTTTGAGATGCTGTGGAGTTTCTGAGACAGACCTGGGGCTGCCAGACACGACACAGGGCCTTTGGGATACCCACATCCCCGTGCAGTAACTGGACACCAGATGTGCACCCTTGGGCATCTGAAATGGCATTCCATGCTTCAGGCGGCTGCCCTCAGTTCCTAGTCAGAAGAGTCTCTGGGTCAAATCAGCTTACTCTAAGGTGAACACCAAAGATCGGAAGCAGTTTCTGTGAGATTATGTAAGAATTATGCATTGCCACAGGTATGACTGGTCCTTACGGGAGACCCATGCTCTCTCTGGAAGTTGCATTGAGTATGATAAGGAACGTAAATGTCCCTGATCATCTCTATTTGGACAGCTGATTCACTCTTCAGGCTCCACTGGCTGTACTGGCTGTACTCACCTGATAACAGTAACAGGAGTTTAAACAACTAGCCTGTGTAGACACTGAGAAGTGGGCAAGGTCATCTCAGACCAAACCTAATCCATTATCTCAGAACTAGAACAGCCATGGTGAGTGGCTGATGGGCCACAGCCTGGTACGCTCAGGTATGCACCTGAGGCTGGTGTTTCTTAGTGGGAATCATGGTTGCCCGTGCTCATCAGGCATGTGCTGGGAGAACCCAAAGGTCTTCAGGGCAGCTGTGAACAAAAGAGAGGCTGCTGCTAGCAGGGCTGGCAGCTTCCAAACTGTTCAAAGCTGCAAAAGTGTTTTTATCCTGAAGGCAGTTGTTGAAGAATTGCATCAGGTTAGCTTACCCCGTGATCTTTCTCATGTATAATGAGCTATGCATAAAAATTCCTACTGTGCGATGGCAGTGAGGGGACAGTACAACATAAACAAGGAATGCCAAAGTTGTCATCTTTCCACTGTCTGTCTGTGGGTAGTGCTGTGGAATAACACCATAATAGAATTACTACTGTAATATTATTTAACAATGGCACTCTTACTGATAATTGAGCATGTTTAAATTAGGAAATACCATTTCTCACAATGCAGTGAAAGACAGTATTGTTAACAACTGGTAGCCATAACTTAACAGGTAATTGCAGCGATATATGAACCATACTCTTGTTTGATTAAGTTGGTTTACTCAATAATTGAAGGCTTATTGTAATATAATGATAGTTGTAATATACTGTGTTATTTCAGAACAAAAGCAGAATAAAGGCTAAAGGGTATTCAGTGGAACAAACCACCTCCAGCATGCAAATAAATTATCCAGTCGCTGTCGTAAACAAGAAGCATTGTTTTCTGCCAGACTTGTAACAGAGAAATCATTATTTGTCTACCCCTTGCACTGAAGAACAATAATCTATATTTTGAGAATTAAAACCATAATTAAGCTATTATCATGAGCCCACAAAACAAGAATGAGGAAAATGATAGTGTTAGGCCCCTCTGAATCTCAGATCTCCAATTAGCAACCCCTGAATCAATGGTTCATAGTTTTCCCACACAAGGATAGCTTTGCCTGGCTCTCTGTTGGTTATGGAGGCATCACACTGTGAGCCAGCCGAGTCACTGCAATGCCTCTTGTTACTCAACTGCCAAGCAGGACACTGCCAGGTGAGACAAACTCTCATTGGGATGTCCTTCAAACACCTTGGGAGGGAATGGGGGCCCTGTTTGGTACTGGAACCCAGAAAACTGTACAGCAGCACTCTGACTGACAAACAGCAGTCGCAGGCTTTTCTAGAAGCCAATGAAAATAGGCAGAAATCATTCCTAATGACCTTTGGGGCTGCATTTAACTCTCCTTCAAGCGCAGCTGGAAATCCTGCTCTTGATCATTGTGTCTGTGTAGAATCTTGGAAAATAGAGTGACAAAGAGACAAAAGTGATCTTTCAAGGTTTCTGCCACGAAGCGGGCCCTCTAAATTACAATTGAGAATAAATAGATTTGAAATACATATTTGTTCCATATTATTTTTATTGTCAGATCAGGCCAAGATCTTCATAGGTCATATGTTTCTTATGTGTAATTAATATATCATTGAATTTCAAAAGAAAATATTGGTCAGATCATCTCAACACTGCAACAGATAGTAAAAGTTAATATACTAAAAGTCCCTTCATCTGTTATTAATATCTCTCAAGCTTCCATAAAAATAAGGAATGAGGGAGAATAGTGTATCTAAAGCACTTGCTACATTACCCAAGATGACAGAGGGTGCAAAAAGAACTTCAGATTTGGAAATTCAAATCTGCAGTGACTCAGAATATATAGAGAGCAGTCTTAATTTATCATGACTCACTCGCATTCTAGCTCCAAATTTAAGGCTGAAACGAATTGTTGAAAGAGTCTGAAATATACTGGAGGTGTAGGGTCAAAACAAAATCAAGAAGACTATTTTTTTCCTTCATGAAATAGAAACTTTCGGGGAAAAACATGATCCAGAACAGGGAGCAGTTAAGTTCCAGGTAAAGTATGCTTTACTACTATATTGTCCTCACCAAATTTTCTATCTCATCTGTTCTTCATGTACCTTCATTCTTCCTTTATGGTTCTTCCAGATGGAAAGCTGGTAAGTATTGATCTGGGATGCTGGCTCTCTCCTGTGATTCATTTTCTTCAGTCATGATGTAAAGAAATGTCTTTTGGCAGAAGGTGTATTACTGGGAAGTTTGTTATGGTAGAGAGGTTGTAATCTATTCAGTGTGTGAGAAGTCAGCGATTGCTCAGATGCATTAACACATCCATCCCTCAGCTTCATTGCCTCCGACTCACACTGTATATTGCCAACACCTGTCAGCCTTCACTGTGAGCTGTGAGCAGCACAGCCTTGAAGCCAGTAATTAGGCTCTTGTTTTGCTTTCTGTGGCTCCTTTAACCACTGACTTCCCCAGTGCTGCTACTTTACTTGTGCTACTTATGCTGGGTAAGGAAATTATCCTGGCATTGGGAAGTGCTACCTGTGACAGGGGAGGAAGGAGGTGGTCATCTAATTTACGCCTAAGACTTTTGAGAAATGCAAGACAGTCCTCCATTTTCATTAACTGTAGATATAATGTATGTGTGTACCTTAAGATGGCAGAATCAACAGTTCTTAAGATTTCATCTGTCTGCCTAGAGAATGACTAGTGAGTTTGCCTCTACAGTGCCTTATCCTGTCCATCCCTCTGCCAAGTGCTGGACACAGGAGTAGGTTTCCTTAGGAGTCAGTGGGACAGTGATGACTGTGCTCTCTCTGCTGCTTTCTCTTCACACTTGCTGGAACAAGCTGCAGCGCTTGACCTGCTGTGTTGAAATCCGTGCTCGAGAAGATTTGCCTGAGCTGGACTGAGTTGTGATATGTTTGTGGCTGACATGGTCATTAAAAGGATCCTACTAATCTGTCCTGTTGTTATCTGTGGGAATGGCCATATTGGTAGTGTCAGAGAGGGCTCTACTCTTCCAGGTTGCATCTTTCAGGTGCAATGTAAAGCTACAACTTTGGCTGCTAAAAGATATCACTGATCCCATGGGAAATTTTCTGTATGCAGAAAGTGCCAAGGATTTAAGAAAATGTAAACTGGTTGTCTGCACTCTTCCTTCCCTATCTTCATCAAAAGCATGAAGATGAACTACAAATTTTAAGTTTGGAAGGTAAAAGCAATTCTCTCCATGAGCAGCCAAAATAGGGAGGCCTAATTTCCTTTGAATTCAGGTCTTCTGGCCCCAGCCCTTCTCTTCTTCCACCTCTTGCAGACAGCTCTGGAGCTCTGCATGTGTTCACTGACAAGCCAAGACCTCTCTATCAAGAGCATACCTTGAAGAAAACTAATTTTCTAGAATATTTTTCAAGTCAGGATTAAACTGGAAAGTTGCTGGGACAGCTGGCTGACAGGTGGATAGCATGACAGTATAAGTTTTGTTCCCGTTAAGAAAGGAGATTATAGAGTTTATGTTTTGTATTTTTCTTCTGAATTTGGAGGCTTCAGTGTTCATTTGAGTCACTGAGAAACAGGGAGAGTTCAGTTTCATTTGGAAAAGAATAAGAAAAGCTGTGAGTATTTTTGCCTGAATACATGAAAATGGGAGCTAGGAGTGAAAGCACTGCATATTCTGAGAAAAGGTAAAATTATAAACTGGCTACAGATGGGATGGAAGTGATATTTTAGTTTTATCTATCTAGATTTCTCAGAGTATTTGTCATGCGTTGCAGTTTTCTTTCCTCTCTGCCCTCCCTTGGTGCTATTGTTTAGTATTTACAAAAAATAGAGAAGTGAGATTTAGACATGTAAAAGAACTCCATAGCTCTGTTTCCTTCAGCTGTCCTCTGAGTGATTCCCATTCATGGCCACAGCCTCAGAAGCATTGCTGTATATCTGTTATCTGCTTCATAGATACAGTTAGATGCAGGAAATCATAACAAAAGACGGCAAGAGAAAATCCTAGATTAACATAGTCCATCCCTCTCTTCTAATACAGGACTACCATACACCTCTGTTGTTTAATAGCTATTTCTCTAAGTTGTTTTTACTGAGGTTCATTATCAGAGGCTCCACAGTTTCCCTATGGTATTACTTCCACTGACTCCCTCCTTTTGCCATAAAATATTGTTTTTAATGGCTCCTCCAGGTATCCCTTTCTGTAGTTGAAAAGTGTAACATCTCTTTAGCTTGTGCATGCTGAACGACCACTGTTACGTACCTGAAGGATGTAACCCATCCATCTGATCTTCTCTGGCCTAGAAGAATTTCATCTTGCTGCTTCACAAATACCCATGGGAATCTTCTTAGACTTTGCCAAAGGCTTGTCAGATTCCTTCTTGTGCTTCACTGAGCAAAGAAACTGCCTGTGCTTCAGACCAGCTGAACACCAAGAAAGCGTCCCAAGAACTTTTTCTGGCCTGGCAGCAGACCTCATGCAAGGCAGCACAACTTGTGCTGACAGCTTTATATAGATTAGTCATTGTTATTGTTTACATAAAAATAACATGCCATGAAACCTTAACTGCAGATCTGTATCACTGAATTAAAAAAAAATCAAGTTAAAAGCTGTTTAAGAAATTGTTCAGTGCTGTCATTGTATCCTCTAAATAAGCCGCTATTTAGATGCTTGTTGCTTTATAGCTTGCAAAGAACATCCAGTTTTCAAATTAATGTTGAAATTCCTCATGATATTGTCAGCCATTTTTCACACCATGGCAGTTATTGCTTTCCCTCGAAGGGAGATAGCTGAAGGATGATGAGGATGTTTCTGCAGCTCTAGCTCTTAGTAATACACACTACAATGTGTGGCGCTATTAGTGCGATTTTTTAATGAAGTAATATTTCAGCAAAAGCTGGTTACAAAACACACTGAGCAGGATTTATAGGCCTGAAATTATGACTATCCAGCATTCCTGACCAATGACTTACTTATTCTTGTAGACAGAAGACAAAGCTTTCTATATTGAAAAATAGTTGATACCTCTTTAATTACAGCTTAGGTACAATGCAGGCATTGTGCTTTTTAACCACCCACTGACAGTAACTGAACTGCAGTGGACCTCCATTTCCTAGTGTATGAAATTGCTCCTAGGATTCTGCAGGACCCATGAGAAAATTGCAAAGAATTCTTACTTATCCCTGAGCAAGTGTTCCTTGCCTGAACAAAACTTCTAAGTCTTTCTAAAAGCTTATTTCTTAAGATCTTATATTAAGGTGGCCCCCTAATGGTGTATGAGAATCTCAGCTTAAGGTGCCCAGCCGACTTTCAAATACTTTTAATTATGGGGCTTTTCTTTCCCCACGGATTAACTTTGAAAATGCAAGTCTCAGGGTGCATGTGCTTAAGAAATTATCTTATATTGACATTTTTCTCTTGTATAACAAAGCAAAACAAATAAAAACAAGGAAAATGGTCTCTCAAGCAAATTTCTACTGACTTGGGAATACTTGGATGTCTTTCTCCTTCCCTCTAAGGAGCAAGCACAGTATGTCTAGACTTCGGTAATGATTTAGACACTGCAAATGTAAGGTTGTAAGAAATAGAATGCGAAAAAAAACTACAGATGAGAGGTGGTAATGACATCATTTGATGCACTACTGGAGATCAGAAAATGCCAGTAAGGTGAAAGTACCCCTATAGACTAGAATATGTGCTTGTACTTCAGATCATCTGGAGAGCTATCACCAAAAGCTACTCCAAAAAGAATTTGTCTAGATAGAGAACAGAGAGTAGCTCAGTCCTTACTATTCATTAACAATAATGCAAGCCACTTCATTAACATTGAAGAAGAATGTTAGTTACTACAGATCCCCTTAGGAAATGAGTTGAGCATCAGTAGGGAGGAGAATGATACAGAAATAACATGGTATATTACAAACACATAGAAATGAGCCATGCCTGCAGCCCAAGAGATCAGACTGTGCTCTTGGGATTCATTTCAGGGATGACTAGAAGAGATTAATACATGTAAACGCTCCCTCTCAGGATTTAAAGTTGCTTAAACTTGTAATGGCATCTCATCTTTTTTCAGAGGAGTGTGATTGAAAACCCAGTCCTCCCCCAGTCCTTCCATTCCTGACCTTAATGCACATACATGTGCACATGGGTCTTCCAAGTCATTCATGAGTTATCTATCCTACGTATGGTTCATCTACTACGCTGAAAGTGTCTGGGATAGGTGCTGGTGGGTAGAATGTGATTTAGAAAGGTGTAACAAGAATCTTGAAAAACTCAATGCTCATTACGCTCTGGGAACTGTCGAAGTCACACTCCAGTGGAAGAGAGAGGTTGGAAAAGCAGTAATATCTCAGGTACCGTTAATGAACAGTGTAGCAGCAACACTTAAGCATCTGACATAGATATGACAGTGACAAAACTGTGCACATCTGCAGCTGTTCAAGAAATCTGCTTTAAAAGCAGGGTGAGTGAATGCTCCTTGCCCAGGGTTTCTTGCTTGAAAAACCAGATGCTCTTCCACCAGCTAGTAGAATAGTAACAGTGAGGAGAAACAGATGATAGAAGGATGACCACTGTTCTGGACATTGCTTTTCCGATAAGTAGCAGTCGTACAGTGATGTCCATCAGTGTCATGTAGAGGCAATTTACCCATTTTTAGTCCTCTCCAGCTCTACAAGACTATAAAGCCTGTTCCAGTGGGTAGAATTATTAGTAGCTGCGTGACAGATCAGCTGTCATTTATTCACTGGAGGCTTCTTTTATGAGCAAAATGTCACAGTGAAGTAAACCTTCCTTTATCATTGTGAATTACAATTTTGCTGTAAGATGTTTTTCAAAGTTTGCACCATTGTTCAACTTTGACATCAGAATAAAACAATATTAGAGTTCTCAAAAGAAAAGAAATACCCTTGGACAGGTTGTGTTACTCACCTATGAAATTTTGTTCATCTTTTCCTTTTTCCTAGAAGCTTATTTTAGGAAAGTCTAAAGTACATTGATAATATTTACAAGGATCAAACCATCCATGAAAACATGTATTTTGTGCTATAGTATGGGGTAGAAAGAGGAACTGCCTTCCTGTTCTTAGATGCACACACAAAAATAAATCACAAAAGCATTTTTTTCATCTCTTTCTCTGGAAGAATACCTGTCTCACTAGTGCAAGGTGGTGGTTGCTATACTCATTGCTCCAAACATCTGCAGAACTTTATTAACCAGCTCTGCAATAGGTATGCTGGAGTAGGCTATGAATCACTAGAGATTATTTCATGCATATATTAAATAACAATGACAGTATGTTTTACAGCCTCTTACTCATCCTCCTGTTCCCATATCTGCCTTAATTTGTCTTTTCTCGAGTTTCCTCTTATAGGTACATCAAGAATAAAATAAATAGAAACCTGTTAATTTCATTCTGGGATTTTCCCTTGTCCTTTATTCCCATTATACAATGGGGAAAACAAGAAAAAAAAATAGTTAGCTATTGCTGGATGAATATTGCTCACGTTTCTCTTTTAAAGTTAACAGACCCACTGACAGCTCCCTCCCTTTCCTATATTATTGCATCCTATTTTTGTGGTGCCTGCAAATGTTCTTCTGCTTCCACAGTACTTATTACTGAGGAAGTCGTGGTGGAAATTTCTTCCAAGTGAGGATTTTTACCCTACTCCCCTGCCCCCAGACTCAGACTCCTTCATTACGAGGGAGTCTGGTATTGAAACAGTTTGGTTTAGCTTTACTTCCCAGCCTTCAGAAGATGAAACAGCTGAAGTAAAATAAGTATGTGAGAGGTGTGAAGAGAATGAAAAAGGCTGAAGAGTGTCAGAAGACAAATACAAAGAGAACATTGCCATTTGAGCGGCAGATTTGCCAGTGACATTAACCAAGTGAGAAGAAGGAAGGGATTGGTGGTAGTGCAGAAGAACAGGGAAGAAGAAAGGGACACTTAGTAGGACAGTGAAGAGAATACAAGGAAGAGATAAGACTAGAGGTGAATGTGAGACCACTCTGTGTGACTGCAATGACTAGAGCTTCCAAAATTCAGTTGGAGAGAGGGAACCCAGAAGGCGTGTGCATGCAGCTGAAGAAAAGCCAGTCAAAAAGGAGAATGGTTAAAGACCAGGGATATTAAAGACCACCTAGTTCCAACCCCCCTGCTATGGACAGGGTTGACACCCAGTAGATCAGGCTACCCAAGACCCCATCCAACCCGGTTGGTTGATTCCAGAGATGGGGCATCCACAGCTTCCCCTAGCAACTTATTCCAGTGCCTCACCACTTTCTGAGTAAAAAAAATTCATCCTAGCATCAAAGCTAAATCTCCCCTTTTTTAGTTTAAAGCCATTCCCCCTTGTTCTGTCACTGTCAGACTGTGTAAAAAGTTGGTCTCCCTTATAAGCTCCCCTCTAGTACAGGAAGGCCAACATGATGTCTCCCTGGAGCCTTCTCTTTTCCAAGCTGAGCAAGCCCAACTCCTTCAGCCTTTCTGGATAGGAAAGGTGCTCCAGCCCTTTGATCATCTCTGTGGCCCTCCTCTGAACCTGCACCAACAGCTCCACATCTTTCTTGTGCTGGAGGCTGCAGGCCTGGATGCAGTACTCAGATGGGTCCTCATAAGGGCAGAGTAGATGGGGGCAATGACCTCCTTCTCTCTGCTGGCCACCCTTCTTTTGATGCAGCCCAGGATACAGTTGGCACACTGCTGGCTTATGTCCAGCTTTTTGCTCACCAACTCCCTCCTCAGGGTTGCTCTCAATGAGTTCTTCTCCCAGTCTGTACACTTATCTGAGATTTCCCTGACCGAAGTGCAACACCTGGCACTTGGCCTTGTTGAACTTCATTAGGTTCTCATGGGCCCACTTTTTGGGCATGTCCACGTCCCTCTGGATGGCATCCCTTCTTTCTATTGTACCAACTGCACCACTCAGCTTGGTATCATCAGCAGACTTGATGAGGACACACTCAGTCCCACTGTCTATGTCACTGATCAAGATGTTGAAGAGCACCAGTCCCAAGATGGACCCCTGGGGGATACCACTTGTGACCAGCCTCCACCTGGACATAGAGCCATTGACAATAATCTTCTAGCTACAACTACGCAACCAATTCTTTATCCACCTAATAGTCCAGCCTTCAAATCCGTATCTCTCCAATTTAGAGATAACGATGTGTGGGACCATGTCAAAGGCCTTGCACAAGTCCAGGTAGTCTCCTTTGTCCATCAGTGCCATCACTCCATCACAGAAGGTCACCAGATTGGTCAGGAATGATCTCCCCTTAGTGAATCCACACTAGTTGTCTTGGATCACCTCTTCATCTTTCATGTGCCTCAACATCTCTTCCAGGAGAATCTGCTCCATGATCTTCCCAGGCACGGAGGTGAGGCTCACCAGCCTGTCATTCCCTCTGTCTTCCTTTCTCCCTTTCTTGAATATGAGAAGGATATTTTCCTTTTTCCAGTCACCAGAGGCTTCACCTGACAGTCACGACTTTTCAAATAACATGGAGAGCAGCTTGGCAACCACTTCAGTTCCTTCAGAATGGATGCATGTCATCTGGCCCCATAGACTTGTACACATTCAGCCTCATGAGGTGATGCTGGGCTTGCTCCAAGTTTGCAGGGGGAGAGATACTACTCCCCTGACTCCTGCCAAGAGGTTCAGGGATGTGAGAGGCATGTGAAGCCTGACTGCTAGTGAACACTGAAGCAAAGAACTCACTGAACTCAGCCTTCCCTTTATCTGTTGAAGCCAGTTCTCCCTTCTCATTTATCAGAGGGGGTACGTTTGCTGTGTAAGAGCCTGAGATCTTTAATGTATAAGCACTGTGCTAAGACAAGAAAGTAGCAGATCTGAGCTGAAAATATGACACTTCTACCCAAGCCCTTCCTGTTGGACCTAAGTCAGTCTGAAACTACAGCTTTAACAGCTACTTGCAAAATGTTACTGTAAAGAGTGACTCCCATAATCAGCTATTTTGTCATGCTATGCAGATTTATTGCTTGAATTGATGTAACTTCACATAAACCATACAAACCAGTGCTGTCTCTGAAAATAACAATGCATAGCAATTGAGTAAAAGAGTCATTGTACATTCATGCTGCATCATAAAGTTAAGCCTTCAATAAGTTTAAGAGCCTAAAACCACAGAAACAAAAAAAGAAATGACAGTGACTCATGAGGTCAGTAGAGGAATACTTCTGAATTAATAACAATATTCATGTGCTGCTTTCCCATCAGCATTACAACCACAAACATCCAGAGTCAGATGGTAGAGGATATGACACAAGACTTTCATTGTGAGGGGTGGTTGGTGATGGTCCCATCCTGCTGACAGGTTTTTCTGCTGCCGCTTTGCTATCGCACGCAGCAAAACCCAGCTAAGTGGAGGATCACTCATTCAGCACATTGATTAGCCTGACACTCCTGCTGTGGTGGTGGCTCAGAATAAAGCTGTTGCAACAATTTCATCGAAGGGCAGAACAGTACAGAGCTTAAATTGTTTCTCATATCTTACCATTGGACTCCCTTTTTCAGGACTATACTAACATGGAGCCAGGTGAGAGAACTAGGTATATCTTGGTTAGCTCTGGGGCCTGGACCATAAGTGTGGTTTTTTTTTATATATATATATTTTCTGGGTTTTTTTGCTAGTGATCATAATTCCCTGAGTTGCTTTACTGTCAGAATAGTACCTCATTTGTGGTTTTTTTCTGTTTATTGTAACTGATATTTAGTATTTTATTCCAGAACTGTTCTTCAATAATTAGCACACTGTGAATTTGGCCAACAGTTAACACCTGTTTGATTTTGTTCTCATTATGAGAAAGTTGTTTTTAATCTATTCTATTCACAGTCCTACTGCAGGAATTACTTAAATTTGACTCTTAAGATTTTGAAGTATTTTTCAACTTGGAAACAATTATCAGTTTCACACAAATTTAATCACAGCCATTTGCAGTACTTAGTTAGCCCTTCTCCAGCATAGCAACATGACTCCCCATTAGCTCTTACTCAGTTTGGATGTAAGCTCATTGAGTGCTGATTTTATGTACTTATTGTTTGATGGACAATAAGTATCACTGCAATATATTTAGCCTACAAAGATTTGTATTTTTCTTCAGTTCCTTGGGAGTCCCAGCTGAGTAGTTCACCTATAATCAGTGTAGTCTTCATTCAGTGCCAGGACTGGAGAAACTTTTAGTTGCCCAGATGAGTTGGACATAATTTTTAGTGCTTCACCATGGCTACAGGAAATATTATCAAACATTATCCTGTGTGGGAGTGAACAACCTGACAGCAGCTTCCTTGATCATTTCCAGGAAAAGTTGTATCATGTTTTTGCAGGTACTCTTGCCATAAATTATTACAAGCACAAGCCAGATTCCTTTTACACTTTTATCCTTGCTGAAAGGTTATAGTATTCCAAGTCCTGCTCTTGGTAAGACAAACCATCTTTGTCACTACCACTTGCGTAAGAAGGGAGAGACACACCAGAGTTTGTAATAAAGGTTTATATGGCAGTATATGACAAAGCTCACATTTGTGTCCTAACTTCTTTTCCTTTCACTCTCTTTTTCCTTTTATCCATTGCTCTTAATACTGCTTTTCCAGTCTTCCATCTATATTTGCCAGATCAATGGCATTCCTTTGTTGACTCCAAATGATGTAAAAGAGAGTAACTGGAATCAGCAATGTTCTTGGTTTAGCTCCCTTATTCTGCTTTTTCCTCTTTTTAATTCTCCTCTGATTTATTTTTATAGGTTTTGCTCATACATTTATCAGAATGCATTCTTCCATCTGAAGTCCCCATGCCATCTAATTCCCATATTTGATTAAGGCAGGGAAAAGATACCATCCTGCTGAACATTTTTAAGAATTGCAGACAAAGCTCTCTTGGGTTCAAGTTATACATGTGGTCCAACTGGTGGTCTTGTATGATGGATCCAGCTAGGGATAGTTCATCCGGCCATCAGCCTATCTTTGGAAGAAGTAAACTGAGTAGTAAATTCTTCCTGAGCAACTTAATATTCCACCAGCACCCTAGACAGATTGGTTATTGCAGCTGCCAAAGAGGGTTTGAAACAATGAATGCTTTCTGCCGTGACATCAACCCCTCTCAGCACAGAACTGCTGCGTGCAACTCAGCTTTTCGTGGAAATGTCTGGGCCTGGCAGCAGCAAGATTTGCCCTTTCTTCTCTCTGCATCCTTTCAGCATTCTCTGGAGACTCAGTGCTGAGCACAGATCCTGTGCCCTCTAATTCTCTGACACTAACTTCTCCTCAGCTGATGCTACTGAGGTGATGGGAAAATACAAGTGAAGGAAGATTGCTGCTGCCAGGGTCAGCAGTGGGAGATGGAGACTAGCTCACTGTGAAAAAGGATGTACATAAGTTACTTGATGGAGCTGGGAACCTGCAGGTAGCCACCTCCACTCAGGCTTCGCACTGTTAGATGACTCTCACAGGCATTCAGCATGCCCCACTTTTCTCTTATCCTTACAGACATCATTGTACGTGATGAGCATTGCGCACATACAGCGCCCATCTCCATAAGATTCAGACTTTAGTGTTCCATTCTTCTCAGCAGCAAAAATATAGCATATGAAAACAGTCTGGGACCAGTCACACAAAGTTTTGACTAGTTCTCATGAAAGATAAAGCCAAGCTGTGAGAACCTTAAACATCTATGTTATCAGACTATTACATCTATACACATATATTTAAGAGACAAAGTTCTTACACAGCAAAATGTAGGAAACAATACTGAATCACTGGTTGAATTATTAGTATCTTCCTCCAAAAGTCACTGAAAAGTCAATGTTTGATAGGGTCTTTTCTGAAGTCCAGAACAGACTGTCTAGTCAAAATCATTAGAGAAAGAACTGGTGAATAGGGTCAGGAACTGGCAAGGAAGGCTTGCCTGCTGCATTTTCTAGATCCCACGGCACACTAGGCAGACTGTTACTCCTGTGAAAACTACCACTGGGAAAAGTGTGGCAACTAAGCAAATGTGATCAGTTGGTTCCTCAGTGTTTTCCTGTAAAGAATAAATCTATTTCTAAGCAGAGAGGCAACATATAGCATAGCCCATGCCTTGCTTGAGTGTCACCTTAGTAGGAACGTTACCGAGGGGTTTTGTTTGTTGCCTGAGCAACGAACATTTTCATCTCTTCTGTGTCAAATAGAAGAACTGGGAGAACAATTTAAGTAAAATTAGATAAAAGTTGGCAAATTCTATTCATCAATATACTTATTGTTGTGGTTATACTGTGCACATTGTGGCCGAAGTTGTCTTTTTCTCTCTGTGAATCTACTGAATTCTTCCCTCCCCCAGCAGAAAAGGAGACAGCATCACTGTGAGAAACACAGTTACATGGTCTATTTCTCTGTTTTTTATTAACTCAACATTGTCTCCTACAAATACGATTTGTCATTCACCAGAAGATTTGAAATGTAGACTTAAGTTACACATAGGTATAAAAAGCATAAAACAGCACACACTGTACCACTGTTCAGACCAGAAAACATTCTGTTGTCCCACAGATAAGAGCGCTATTCAAGCTCAGCATCGTCACTTTCTGCCTCAGGGATTCAGTCTTCAAAGCTGCAGACATCTCTGCTTCTCTTCCTTCAGCTTTTGAAGCCCTGCAGGCTTTCCCCTGGTGTTTCTCACTCACATCTGGTGCACGGACCAGGGAACCACAGGCAATTCCACTCTGTTCCACCAGAGGTTATAAAATCCTTGGTTCCTCCTGGATCTTCAGAAATGTTTTCCTCCTTCTCGTAATAGTTATGTACAATATATGAAGGGATACGATTTGCGTCTTTGATTTAGACATATCTCTTGCCTCATACTTAAACAATAACTTGAAAAATATTTTACAAAGAAAAAGAACATTGTTCATCTGAATGTCATTCATTATTATATTGCTATATTTTATACCCTATTATTAATATATACAAAATTTCTTAATTGCCTTTTACAGATGCATGGAAGCATATAATATAACAGTTCTAAAGTATCCCATTATTAGACTTTTTCTTGGCTCATCTCAATCTCTTTAATAAACTATGTTTGCTTGGAGAATATAGGAAGTATTTGGAATGTTGTTTAAAGTTTAATAGTAACTGGTAGCATTGTCCATTTGCGGCCTGAATGGTTGGAGCACCTATCAGGGCGATCTGGTAGAGATAGCAGCATCATAAGACTTAAACAATCATGGAAGGCTGTTAATGTGCAGTGTCGACAGGTGCCAGGTTCTGTTCTTTACTGGGGGCTTTTCGTTTCTTCGGCTGCGTTTTGTTGTTGTTTTCCCTCTGTTCTCGGTTTTGCCTTCGGGCTGCTCGCCCTTTGCTTTCCTGTCTTGACTCCTTACTTTCGTCTTTGTTGGACTTTTTTCTTTTTTCCTCCCTACTTTTTTTCCCTGAAATAAAAATGATGACACATTAGAAGATTTGCTCAGGCTGCAATTTCTGACTCCCCTGATTTGCCATAGCCTGTAAAACTTGCCCTGGATTAGCACCTCCCATTAGAAGCTGGACATTAGTACCAGTGGCTGGAAGTGTCCAACTCTTCATCAACCTACTAAATTAGTACACTGGACTAGTACCTCCCATCAGCCTGACTCTAAACAAAGAGCTGAAAGTTCCCTGGGGAGATTCAGTGTTTTAGAGCCAGTATAAACGTATTCCTGTCTCCCCTGGCCAGGGGCACAGCTCCATGTACTCCACCAAAACACAAATGGCCAGGGAACTTCTATGGCCTTTTTTATGGAGAGAGTGGTGAGGTGCTGGAACAGGTTGCCCAGAAAGATTGTGGATGCTCAGTCCCTGGAGGTGTTTAAGCCCAGTTTGGATGGGGTCCTGGGCAATCTTACCTAGTACTTGATCTAGCGGCTGGAAACCTTGACTGAGGCAGGGCGGTTGGAACTTGGTGATCCTTGAGGTTCCTTCCAACCCAAGCCATTCTATGATTCATTCTACCCTTACAAGCCAGGTAGCACTAACTATTGACTGGTCTAACTTTATAAACTTTATAAACTACAGTAGTACTGCAAATAATCTATCATTCTATTCGACAGCAAAAACACTTTTTGCTTTTAAATATCGACAGATATAACTCAGCCTTTCCTACACAGATGTTGGGGGAGTTACACAAACTTGACGATAGCTCTTGTGGTTGAGAATGCTGAATACTCAGAACTCTGCCCCTGCTGAATACTGAGAACTACACCCATTCCAAAATCAGAGCTGGGATTTTTTGGCACTTCAGTGGTCTCTGCAGGAGTAGGACATAGTGGGGTGCAGTACAGTGGCTTCACAGTGAGAACTGATGACCATCCAAGGTCAGATAGAGTTAGAGGCACTCAACCATCTAAGATAGAGTAGATTGGATAAAGGAAGAGAGATTCAGAGGAGGTGAAGAAAAGGCAGAAAGCAAAGAGCAAGACTAAGATGTGAGGATATGCTGTATCCTCTTCTTATTGTGTAACTATATAGCCTAATTTTACAGCTCCTCTATTCCTGACCAACACTGAGATAGGAGAGCAAGGGAAAGTCTAGTTAACGCCTATTGAGTCAAGTACAGACAAACATCTGAATTGCTCATCTGTTGCTTTATATGCAAAATGGATCCTCAGTTTTTTAGTAACTAGTCAGAGATGACCCCACGTACAGGCAGAACCTGTCTCTGAATTTGGCAATGCCACCTAAGATACACAGGGGTGAGCTGGGCAGACCTGCAGAATGTGTGTGCCAAGCTCAGTGAAAGCTAGCCACCCCTAGGAGAGTTCCACTCAGAATGAGCATGCATCATGCCCAGCTGTAATATTGTCTCTTAATAATGGATAAATGACAGTATGGAATTTCGTTCCAGTGGTTTGTAAATACAGTTGGCTCAAGATGAAATGTTTTTTTGAATGGAAACTGTCCAGACATTCAGTATTTGACATTGTTCACTAGGTGATTGGCCAAATCACCTTCAGCTGTGACTTCCTTGCCACAATTTAAGCATGTTGGAAAAATATTTAATGGTTTCCCTTTCTGTCATGCATCAAGTTATATGTATTTTTATATACTTGTGTGAATATATTAATACACATGGCTACATGTCTGCAAGCTTCGAAGGATACCTAACATCAAGCTAGAGACTAATCTAGGCATGATTTTACTGTTTCTGTTTTAATCAGACTGATATTTTATTATATAAGATGAGGAAAATTGATTTATGTAAAGTATTTAAAATTCAGTGCTACTTCTCTTCTGCTCAGAGTCCTCTGTGCATTTTTTTTTTTTTTTTTTGCATGGTTTTGTACCAGCATCTCCATAATGCTGCTGTTTATGAAAGCAACTGTCTTCTAGATCTGTTCTGTTCTGGTAATACAAGAAAAAGCACCAAAGGGTCACCTTTGTCCAGACTGGTTATTTAGTTCCTTTCACTAGTATTTTTAGAAGTGGGAGTTTTCATGTCAGTATAATGTTACTTCATTTTATCCTGCTCAGTTTGGACCCAAAGGAAGATTCTACAAGCAGATGAATTTTGTTATGCCATCTGCCAGCACTGGGGTGTAGCTAGAGACAAATTCCCATGTGCATCTCTCTCCCTGCTCATATAAATGTTCTCTTCCTCTCAGAGATTTGTTCCTGATCCTTCTCTACGGCGCACTGAACTGTACTCCTGGAGCAGTGGAGACTGTTAGGAAATTTGGGCATTTGGTGAAATGAAATGTGCAAAAATGATACCAATTTAAAAGTTTGTCTATGTAATTCTTTGCACTTGGAGATGACAAGGCAAAGGCGGGAATAAAGCTGAAACCCACCAAAGAAGCAAACACAATGCAAGAATATGAACTAGACGAAAATATTCTGGGGAAATGACACAGCCTCCCCACGAAGGGCTGCAGCGTCGGAGGCGGCCGCGAGGGGGCGCTGTGGTGCCGCACATGGCGCCTCCGCCGGCGGGCGCGGTGCCGGGCCGGGCCGGTCCTTCTCACCCTCCGGGTGTCAGGGGAAAGTTAGCAAGCGGTCCTTTCCCTCCCACCTCTTTCATTTGCTATTGGAACGCCTTTTTTTTTTTTTTTTTTTTTTTTTTTTTTTTTTTTGATTTACGTTGTGTATGCGATGCTCTTTTTTTTTTAGTATGCCAGGAAGAGGATATAAAAAAGGCGCTGCGTTGGGATTGTCGTCATTTCCCGTGGGTTACAGAATTCTCTTGTAGTGATGCACTAACACGACATCATTTCTTTCTTCTTATGTATTCAATAAGCCCTTCTGAAATATAATTAAAAAAAAAGAAGAGGACAAGTCTTTTGAAATAGGAGATAGTCAAACATTTCCTAGCAAATGCTTTGCTCGTGAAAAAAGCGGATTCATGAGAGTCAAATAGCTGCGTGAAACAATTGTCATCAAAATAGCTTTTCTTCCAAATGGAAACTTTGCACAGCCAACTGTGCTGGAGTAATTAGTCTGTTCTGTCAATTTTCTTGTAGATAGGAGATGCTTTGCTACTTCTAATAGTGACAGCTTTGTATATTGAAGTAAGCCTACAGACATGCCGTAATGCTGAGAAGTGCAGTAGTTCAAATTAAATGCAGATGGTGAAGTTAATTCAGAGAACGATATAATTACATGTCAAATCAGTTTAAAGGTGCTGACTTCTTGTTAATCTAATTTATAGCCTACAGTCTCAGAAATCCCCCCCATCTGCATTTATATAATCCATGCTGGAATACATCTTCAAACGTGCAAATAGGCTGTTTCAGAGAAGTCTTTGCACACCAGATGTGGAGTTTCCACTAGATCTATAGCTGTATCTTATGATGTAAAAAGAACAAGAGTTGATCATGGCTTAGGAAAACTTGGGATTTAGAAGCTACTAAATCATTGCTGATGTGAAATAACCACTGCAGGTTCCAGATTTTGTCTTCTTTAGTCTTACTCTTAGTCTTACCCTATTACATTTGGTTGCAATTACCACAGGGAACTCAGAGCAGTGTTTGTTCACTTCTCCTTTCCGTGGGCAGACATACCCCGAACCACCATAGGAAGGTGTGGAAGCTGACTGTGCAAATTGCATTGCTCCAGTGAGGATTGTCACAGGAGAGATATCATGGAAATCCCAGAGGGGTGAGGATATTATCCATTGGGAATGATTGTATTTCTTTGGGAGAGATCACTCCTATGAAGAAATTTACCCTGGGAGAGCAGAATGGGCAAGACAAGTCACAGAACTGTGTCTGCTGGGATTGCAGGCACCTACGTAATAAGCCCCTATGTGGAAGGGTCCTGGCACTTCCACTGTGCATGTCACCACGGACCACAAATCCTCCCCACTACACTGTAATCAGCTGAAGAGCTATAATAAGCGTCCAGAAGCCACAGCTGCAATGTGCCACAATGTTCTTTCACACTCCTCACAGCCTCAGGTGACCCTTCAGTGCTCTCACGTGGAGATAGAATCTGAGGGCTAAGTGCCCCCACTCCATGACCACGCTCCTTCCCATCTATCCTCACCTTTCTCAGAGACATTTGTTAGCCTTGTTAGGAATGTCACCCTTTTCTTACTACTCTACCCAAAAAGCTACTTGACAACCTGGAAGAAGCTGTGCCAAGTGAAGATACCAGTAAGAGGAGCATTCACCAGGGTCTTACATCACTTAGTACACCTCTGTCTGTAATCCAGTCATGTCATATTGTGCAAATGGACAGCTCACTCTCATTTCCATGAAAAGCAACACATTTTTTTCTGGAACACGAACTGTAGCATGTACTCACACTATTGGTTGAGATAACAAGCCTCCAAAGCCACAACTGCCCAGTGAGGCAGAGGACATTGTCCTTTCATTCACAAGCCATTAGTGACTGATTCATCTGGTAAGACTTTTGAAGTTTAAACAGCATAACTTTCTTATCAGTGATCATTTCTTTTCTAGTTATGTTGGCCCTATTTTATTGTCATCAAATCTGCAGGTAACCAAAATAGCAAGGGTCACCTATTTCAGAATTACCTAGGTACTACCAGGCTCAGTGCATTTTGTCTCCTTAGTTCTTCCTCTTGAAGATGTCACAACTGCTGAATCAAATCTGGGTAAATATGTTATAGGAGCTAAGGTCCGAAGGCATTTAAGAAGCAATTAATTTGGCCAGATACAAATCCTACTGCTGAGATGTATAAGAACAGCCTATCTGGCCTTCACATACCAGTCCAGATGGGTACAGATCTTCAGATATCCACTTTTCTGTGTGGCAATCTTAGATACATCAAGATATCTCAAATGATATAGACATATGGATGAACAGCTGCACAAGTGGGCTTGTGGCTAACTTATTTGCCTGTCTCCTCTAGAAAATGGAAATACTTCTCCAGTTGCAGAGGGAAGGTGACATTGGAGCCTGAGACTTACAGTAGTCTTTCAGGAGATTCAGGGTCCTTGATCTTCACCTACATCTGAAAATAACAGGATCTGCACTACTAAACTGCATTCACTTGAAAAATATTCTTACTAATCTCATGTGTACTTGCCTGTCCTTGCAAGGAAAGGACAACATCGAGTCAGGCACAGCAGTAGGAATGAGAACATTGTGACTAAATACAGGAATAGGTCAGGCCTGCTCAATACCATTTGTATAAAGCAGGCAGACAGTAAAGAAAGTAGGCTGAGCACATGAATGATGCCGAGGCAGAAAATATAAGAATTTGCTGCTGTAACAGTTGAATAGTGGGCTGTAACCCATTTAGGTATATGGGAAGTAGGAATGGATTTCTTTCACGGATTGCTTAAGAAATGACACTGCTACACTCACAAGCTCGTAAGCAAGGATTATAGAAAGTCCGTGGCATAACTGGCTCCTGACAACCTCTTAGCAATAGAAATGGGTTGGAGCTCTTTTCTTGTGCCATAGAAAAGATGTTGCCAGTGCCTGAAAATCCAAGAATATCCTCCAGTAAAAGAAGCAACCAGAGGAGGATTTCTTTAATGAGTTCTGTTTGCTGTTTATGGAGGCATTTTATTGCTGTCTGTTCAAAACAGAGCCTGTGGGCATCTATTTCCTTTGCACTTGCCTGCTGGGACTCAGGGAATTTGTTAGCAGCCTTGTTTTAATCAATGCTAATGTTGTGCTAACAATGGCAATTTTATAATTACATAACAGTTTTCATCTTATAAGATCCCACAGCTTATAAAAGCTCAACGCCTTTTCCAAAGAATGGAAACTTGTGGCTATTTAGCTGAGCAAAAAACACTCCAGTTGTTTAGGATGAGAAGTGACCGACACCATGCTGGTATTTAGGAAAGCAGTGTTTTCGCTCTGACCTTCATGCTGAGCTGGCATTGAGATTTTTAAGAGTTACTTCTGAATGGGACTTGATTTTTACTGCTCTCTTAAAATGTACAAAATAATGGTAGATGACTGTCCAAATCCTCTGTATAACTCTCTCTTACGACTAATGCAATCAGATGACAGTGGAAAGGCTGGAGATAGTTGTGACTGGTACCAGAAAACTCTATCCTGTTATAGCTGTAGGTTATTGAAAGAAATCTATAATAGCTTGTTTTCCTTAAAGACACCAATAATCCATGCCCTCCCACTAGCCCACATTGAGGTAATAAATATAGTCCTTTTCAGAGACTTACTTCAGCTGGTGTAGGCTTTTGAGCAAACCAGAAATAAAAACGTGATGCTGCATTATGTCAGAGTCGCATGTTTAGTCTGCCTCTCTAGAAATAATCAAGAAAAGTTATACATGATAAGAGACAGATGCTTATGCCTCAGCAGACATTTGAACTCTTTCTAGTACAATAGTAAAAAGGAGAAAAATACCCAAAGAAATCTTTTTCTTCAGTATTCAAATTTCTACTTGGAGTTTTTTGAAGAGAGGGATAAACAAGTGAGCCCTTTTTCTTTTGCTTTCCTTAAACCACTTGCATTAATGTAACCTGTCAATTCATCAGACAGTCATACAATCCAAATATTTGGATGCATCCATACACAGATAGTGCAGAATGCTTTTTTCCCTACGTGAACACAGTTTGATACTGGGTTGTGCTGGTGATCCCAAAGCGGATTTGCTAATACTGATTCTAACACCAGGACCTGCCTCACTCAGTACTGGACCTTCATTTGGTGTCATCATTGTGTGCATGCGTGCGAACACAAACGTGTGTGAGCAATACGTGTCTTTAGAGATATAAAAATATAACACTGCTGCTTTGAAGCTTGTGTAAAGCACAACAGTGCCAGGTGGGTAGACCTCAAAGGGCAGTTTTCTTCTCAGGGCTGGTGGATTTCCATCACTTGTCCTGTGTCAGGTGTTGTTTTGGAGCAGTATCTGAGTGCAGCTCTTTAAATTTTCTGATGTCCCAGGAAGGTGAAAGAAGATGGAGAGTCAACAGGATGTAACACTGGCCCTGCTTTGCATGGTTCACTTGTCCCATCTCCTCCCTGCTCCATTTGTTTGCTTTCCCACCTGTGGTGATGCCTGTGCTGACAGGTAGATGGGAACCTGTGCGTACTTCGCAGTAATCCTGGCCAGCCTGACTGATTGATCAGCCAGTCAGCAGTGGCTCACATACGCATGGGAGGCAGCTCCTGATGGATCCACTCAGCACAGTCATCAGCCCAGAGCCAGGATGCCATTACTTGAATATGCCAGAGGCTTGGTTCTGCCCTCTGTTGTACTTGCTTAAACACACTGAGGTCACCAAGGTTGTTTTCTGGTATAAATGAAGGAATAATTTGCTTTCAAGGTTACTTTTCACAAGCAAGGTGCTGAAAAATGACCATTTCTTTCTGTTTCATGTCTCCAGTATCTGTATACTATTTCTGTTGGCCAAAACATTGATCTTCCCCTCTCTAGGAAGTGCCAGTATTTCCAAACACATTTTCATCCTGATTAAAATGACAGGTTGGGTTTCTAAATTTCACACTGATTAGTGAATCCAAAAGTTCTCTTTCAACAACAGTGACATGACATTTCACTTTGGCCATTTCCATTTGGTTCTATGAGGTTTTCTTACCTGCTTGGGAGAATGCCTGGCACTTCAACAAGCAAAAAGCAGCTTGAGGAGAAGGGGACTGGGAACACCAAGACTCCTGAGCTGCCTCTGAAAAAGGTTCAGGAAATCTATTTTGGCAAAGGGAATCAAAGTTGAGGCCTATGAAGCTTGAAGAGCTCAGATGACCAAGATACTCTCAAAGGGATCTCAAGTTTTCACGCTCTTGAGTCCTTGTCAGCTTGCCAGGTGGACTGCCAAGGGCCAGCCCAGCAGACAAGCTGGGAGAATACTAGGCAGAAACCTAACACAAAGGCAAAGTTGTTTCAAAACCTGCCTGCTTTCTCCTGGGTCCTCACTGAAATCAGTATTTTTCTGGGAAATATGATGAGTTCGATAATTTGGTATTTTCCATTCCTTTGGAAAATTCAAACGTATAAAAAACAAACCCCAAAGATTTCTAAGGGGGTCATGGAGGACATGCATGAAAAAAAAAATTAAATGCGGTTATTTTACTATTTCCCGTAAATCCTCAGTTTGAAACATGTCACAGATAGAAATTGTCCGTGTAAATTTTATCCAGGCTCTCTAGTCTTTTCTTGTTTTTTCCAAGAATGTGATAAGTTTATTCTTTTTAAATCCTTCTGAGAATGAACGCTGGATCTAAAGCTGTTTCTAGTAACACAGGCTTTGCACACTGAAGTTAGCAGCCGGTTTTATGAGTAGCTTCAAGTGGAATGTGAAGAATGAGTACTGCATGTGATGATGCATCACTGGACTTCACTTTATTTAGTATACTTTATAAACTGACCACCATGCCATTTAGTTGGGGAACAAGTGAGGTTAGATGGCCCAAAGATTAGATGAGACGAAGCCCCCAGTGGGAAGAGAAAGCAGCCTCTTATGGCACAGAGTACCAGGCTGTGCTAAGGAATGTCTGCAACCCCTTGGAGACCTCCCCAGGAGATCTGCCCCAAGTTTCTGCCAGCAGTGTATAATGGCAGCCCAGCCGAACTTGCTGCAAGCACGTGTTATTTTTTCTCCTTTGTGCTCAGGGGATGACTTAGGAGTGCTACAGCAGCACTGGTGAAATTGTAATAATCTTAGGCATTGCACTTGTAAGTGTGCCTGTGGGGTGCATGCAGCCTGTAAACAGGGCCAGTCACAAAAGCCATATTGCAGGGCTGCAAAAAGGCTCTAGGGAACCAGAAGAGAAAGTAGCACAAGTGACATATCCTCTAGTATGATGTATGGCAAGAAATCAGGACCTTCTCTGGACTCTGAAAACAGGGACTGTGGGGACCAGCAAAGGTCTCTCCTTCTAACCACCTCCTGCCTCCATCTAAGGAAGATCCTATACACAAATCAACTGTTATGTTCATGCCTGTCTCTAAAACCAATTAATTGAACTCTTTCCTGCCTCCTTTAAGAGTTTTCAGATTAGTCAAAAATGAAACAATTCACTGTTTGTACAAATCTGACTGTCTCCTGCTTTTGCTAGAAACTCCTTCAGCACTCTTCTATAACATCGGACACCAGCCCTATAGCCATTAAAAGCAAAATATTTTGCAAGGTTCTGATATGGCATACTCTGAAACACTTTATAGATTGTGATACAGATGTGTAAAAATCTCAGGGCCAAGAAAACAGTAAACAGTTGGTGCCCACATGCTGTACAGTAAGATAGCAATGAAGTGGGACACACTGCACAAAGAATCCAGAGCTCCCACTCCAACCTCAACCATAAATTTTCAGAAATTACTTACAGCTTTTCATGTTCTTTTGAAAATGTTACCCAAGATTCTTGTATGTCTCAGGAAGTTATTTTCTGTACTCTGAAAGAGTGCATTGCTTTCAGTTGGAAAACTGAAGTTCCATCAACTTTAAACCTGAATAACCCCTACAGTATTCAGAGGGATTCACAGAGATTCTTCCATCTCCATATTGCATCTTCCACTATGTCAGATTTAAACTTCAGTAATTTATCCATCATAGCTTTAGTTTGCTTTAAAAGCACTGGGGAAAAAAAGTCTAACAAATAAAATAGACAGTAGCTGGGATTGTGATCCTTCATCTGGGTGGTGGACTTTTTTTCTATATAATGCAGGCTTTATGACATCCTCATGTTCCACAACTATAAAACAGAGATAACGGTTCCATAATTGTGGTTAATGCTTTGACAGCTACAGATGAAAACCATTACTAGTGCAAGTTAAAGCCACTGAAATGGATGAAAAGTCTCGTCCTTACATCAGTTAACATTTTGAGGAACTGAACATCATGCTTCAATCAAACAGATAGCTCAGGTCCTTAATGGAGTATTATTTCCTTGCTCATGCTTAAAGGTAGCAGGGACCAGATCACCTACTGGCATTCTCTCCCACCACCCACATCCATACAAGAAGTAAAGTCAGTTTCTCTGGATTTAAACAAAATCCTTCTGGTTTAGCAATGCACATTTCTACTTAAGCAGTAAACATCTGTCATCTGCCATTCATTAATATTAATTATAAATGGTCACTAGCTCATGGGATCCAAGTCCACCAGCTGAGATTTTTCCAACTGTGACCTTGCTAGGGTTTGTATAAAAAGTGTTCAGAAGGGTCCTTCCAAGCCTGAAGCCAACAATAAGTGCAATTTGCAGAGTATAGCATTTAGATCATGCACTTAGAACAAGAGCAGTCGGAAAGGGATATGGAGAGTGGGGGAGGGAGGAAAGGAGAGAATACAGGGGCTGAAACAGGGCTCCTTTAAACACGTGAGTGTTTTAGACCTTTCTGTAGGCTAATGACAGGGAGAGGCATCGTTCACAATGAGACTGGGCCATCCACTAAACATTACTGTAAATGAAAGGTTGTGTGAATTAAAGGTTGTTCATCTCATGTTTCAGGAATGTAGTTGTGTTTCATGTCTGAAGCCTGTTTTCCTTTTAAACGGAGTTCTTCAGATGACAAATGAGAGAGGGAATTTCAGAAAGCAAATGGGCAGAAGTAAATACATGCTTAAGAACAAAGCAGAGACAGAACGGTAGTTGTAAATCTTTATGCTAGGGCTACTGTTTGCTGTAGATATTGGGGAGGATTAGATTAGATTCAAAAAATTTCATTGTTGGGTCATTTTGCTTGTAAACCCCAGAAAAATCCCCAGAGTTAATCGTCAAATACTAACCTGCAGATGTTTCACTTGTGGACCACTGGTCAATTCTTTTTACAGCCATTTCTTGTTTCAAGGGACTAAACACTGAAAATTTTGGAAATGGTTTTCTGAATTTTTCATAAAAGCATGGCCACCAAATTTTTAAATGTCAAATATCTTTTTTTCTTCTCTTTAATTTCTTGCCACTTAAAAATTACTTTAACAAGCACTTTTGAAAAATATTTGTTTGCCTCTGCCCTTAAAATTAACTTTTTTTTTTTAAACCTAAACATACAGCAACATTCCCCTGAAGGGCTGCATCTTTGTCTGCTGTTAAATTTTACATAGCTTCACTGGCAGAGTGGTGGTAGCTTTCATCTCTGGTGAATTAGTGTGACAAGTCCACTGAGTCATCTACACTGGTATATGACTGCAAAGAGGAGCATGGCAGATATACCACCAAGACAGGATACCTAAACTAAACAAAGTGGAAGAAAGTTGGTTTCAAGGCCCTCATTCAGGTCCAAATGAAAATCTGAGCTTGGTAAAGACAGCAGGAGACTTTATATTGAATGCGTCAATAGACAGTGATACTTGAAATAGGGCTGTGTAAATGTGCAGTATGCTGTCTGTCTGTGGAAGTCTTTCAGAGAGCAATAGGCACGAAAGAATTTTATGGAAATGTTGTGGTCATTTTAGAAATGTAGGGAAGCTTATCAAAGCATTATCTAGTTCTTTACTGGACTCTGTGGCTGGACTGCTATACTTAGACTGCTTCTGATGGATGTTTGTCTAACCTCCTTAAAAATCTTCCATGATGGAGATTCCCACAACCTCTTTCCTGATCTTTACAGTCTCTGATAACAACACTGGATGTCATCATCTCATTGGAAGCAATAAAAAGCTCCTTTGGCTCTTCATAATGAAAAGCTATGGCAGCAAATGTTTTCTTTATCAGAGTTATGGGGCTGGAAGAGAGCTGGGAAGTGGCAGCCTAAACAGACCAAAGGCTACAACAGGTGTCAGAGCTGGCAGGGGAGAGTGTGCTGAGAGAGGCAAGGAGGCTGGAGATGCAGAGACCTGGGTAGGGAAAAGCAAATAGAGCTGCTTGGGTGGGGAAGAATAGACAAATATCCAGTAAGATGAGGAGAAACGGCAGCCAGAAAGTGCTTGTTTTCACGTTGTTACAAAGGAATGTTGAAAAATCTTTTCTTTACAGCTAGATCCAAAGTACTCTGAAGTCAATGTGATTTTGGTGGGTCTTGGACAATGCCCTTTAAAAGAAGTAGGCAGCTAATACAGTAGTGAATGAGTGCCATTGGTTTCCACAATTTGCTGTGCTATAACAGCATTGCTATACATGGAAGTGTTCCACAGTTCAGGATTTAGCTGATTAAACAGTGCTCTATGTGTCACCATTAAAACTTGAAACACCCACTGCCAGATTTACTCTGTAGCTCACATACACCAAATATTTTGCATTCTTGGACTAAATTTGATGGATGTACTACCAAACTGCTTTCTTGCGTTTGTTCTTCTTTCCAGGTCATACAGGCCAAAATAGAGTTTTAGATCTCCAGAAGACAAGGGCCAGTGGCTGTCAGTAGCCACTTCCCTTCATCTTTATTTCTTTGGTAATATTGCCCAAAGACAAAAAAACAGCTTGCTCTGGTCTTCTGGGGAGTAGAGAGAAGAAAGTTATCAAGAAATTTGTCCATGGCACACAGCCTACGAGAGCCTGATTTTCTCTACCAGCTGTGACAAAGAAGTCCCACTGAAAGAGCTCCTTACAATGCTAGAAGTTAGGGCAAGGACTTCGGAAGTACTGGCTGCAAGAAGTGGAGAGAAAGGATAAATAAGGACATGCAGGCAGACCAAGGAAACAATGTGGGGGAAGAGAAAACGGTCTTCTGCTCTTTTGCATGTGATCTCTGCGTGGTAGCTGGGAGAAGACAGTAGCCACAGTTTCCTATTTTCCTCTCCTTGAAATACAGTAATGTGATGCCACCAAATACAAAGGTGCTGTGGATTAGTACAGTACAGCTGTGCAATGAAGGAAGGCCCATTTGTGTCTGCACAGAATAACTGCTAGTTTGGTTTCAGACTCTGTATGACCTACACTGTTATCTTTCTCCCCATGAACCAAACCAGAAGAATAGCCCCAGATAGTCCAGATGCAAACCAAAAGATGCTCCTTGGCCTTGTGGTCAAGGAGTGCATCTTTACATGCTTTTCCTTAGCAGTGTATAAAATAGCTGTGGATTTCACCTTCTAAAGTTGGAACTATTTCTCTCAGTCCCAAACATTTCTATTCAAGAGTGAAGATACTAGAAAGGTGTTGGAAATTTGGTGCTGAATGGATGGGCACTTTGGAAGGGTGGAAGAAGAGAAATTGGTGATGTCCTGTTTTTCCTACAGAACTCAGACATATAAAAGATGTTTGCAAGGCACTTCTGGAGCACAGTGAACATCCTGAAGGGAAAACTGTAAAGAGAAAAAGAGCTGATTTCTACCCCTTCTTTGCTTTAGTGATCTAGGGAGAAGTGCTCTCGTGTCATCCACATTTTAATAGAAGAATGCAGTCAGCTTTTTTTTTTTGGATTCAGTTCCTGTACAGGAGGAGTGGACCACTCACTTCTTTCTCTGCTTTGAGATGACTGCCACACTGTATAGCACTGTATGTGCAGAGAATTGCAGCAGGTTTGTGTTTCCTGCTTGCACAGTGTGTATGTCTGTCAGAACTGGGAGGTACGGTGAGAATTTAATGTTCACCCTAAAACAAATTAAGCACACCTGTAGCAAAATGCTACATTACTATTAATTAGTTTGGATTTTAAGGTCCTAGTTTGCAGCTAGTTACATAATATGGCATTCAAAAATGCCTAACTACAGTTAAATTTTGAAAGTGCTTTGACTAAAATTTAAAACTGGGTTTTCCCTGCCTTTCCAGCCCTTGAATTCTTGAGATTTACATCCTTGCTTATTAGCTATTTTGGATTCACAAATCTCTCTGACCCATACTGATCCTCTTTTTTCCTTCTTAACCTTTATCCCCCAAGATCTCTTTTCTAAATGGTGACCATTTATGCAGGCCAGCGGTGGTGGGCAGCCTTGTGCTGCCTGTGTCCTGCCTTGCTCAAGGTATTTCCAGAAAGCCATTTCCCTTGATGTTGCAACTAAGGAATTCCCAGTCTCAACAGCCCTGCTGTTGGGGGCTGGAAATGTGTTAAAGTTAAAGAGTCAAAACCCCTGCGAGGAAAGGAAATGAGAGGTCCTCTTGGCAGAAACAAACAGAAAATAAACAACCAAACTCAATTCCTCAATTATAGTAACTCAGGCTCGCAAAGGCCAGAGTTATGACCCATTGGCGTATGCAGAATGTAAACACAGGGATGCAGTAATTAGCTTTGTGTTCATCTTGAAGCTTCAGAAGTCCTGTGACCCACCATGGAGTAAGGTCATTAACCACAACCACACAAGTGACCTTCACACAGGACACCCCATCTCTCACAGTTAGTCTAGAGAACAGTGCACTGTGATGGCTATCTGGCTCACATGCTCCAATCCTTTTGTTTTAAATGCCACCAAGCAATACATAAGGGAGAGGATCTGACTTTCTGAGCTGATTGAAATACCTTATTTTCCCATGTAGTTATGCTTAAGAAGTTAGCGGGCAAAATCCACATCACTCATACTAGGCTGTCCTTAGCAGTCATTGGGAAAAAGGGGCTCTTTCTGGAGAAAAAAATCATTTTGCCCTTAGAATCCATCTAACAGTGCATGAATCCCCCTCCTCAAGAGCAGTATCCCATCTTTAATATGATAAATCAAGGACCTTCTTAGACATAAACTACTAATTTTTTAGCAGAGGCTCAGAGACGACTCCCATCTTGTCATGCCTTTTCTGAATTCTCAGAAGGCAAAACCCTTGCTGTAAAAATCAAGTGCACATCAAATTCAAATTGTCCATTGTGAAAAAAAAGTTCCACAAAATGAGTAAGCAACTACTCTAGAGTCCAGAATTTTCAGGAAAAAGTGGCTATTACTACAGGAATAAACACATTGTTGTGACACATATTTATGCAAGTGGCTACAGAGGGGTTTCTTTGTGTTGTGGAGATCACAAAACCTTGATTTTATGGGCCATGGTTCAAAACTTGTGCAACGTGTGAAACTCTACTGATTTCAAATGGTTTCCTTCCCTATTTACTTCCACGAACACCTTTAAATTGAAATACAACTTACACATCTTCCCTTATTTTAATAGAGCCTCTCTTTCTCTGTGCTGCCTGAAACAGCTTATCTGGCCATTAATGAAATTGATGCACCTTAAAAGGACATTAAATGAAGATTTTGTTGCCATTGTTAGATATACTAAAGGAACCTTCTGTGCTCCTTTGTTACATGAATCCATATGGCATCAGAGTGTATACATTAGAGTGGGTAACTCAGTGAGTTTAAGTTAAGTGAATGCAAGCCATTTATTGTGTAATAACAGGGTTGCTCCAAAAGTAATGCCTCCTATGTTGTTATGTTGGTCCATGACATCAGAAGCAGAAGTTGGTGCTATAGTAGTAGAAGCTGAACCTTCCCACCAACATTCTGTTATCTTTTGTTGCCGTGTGACAGATGGCAGCAGAGGGACAGTCTGACAGAATGGTGTCTGACATGGAAATGTGTATGAAGCAAAGGTGTGGAATTGAATTCCTCCATGCAGAAAAAATGGCACACACTGACATTCACTGATGCTTGCTGCATGTTTCTGGAGACCAAACAGTGGATATGAAGGCAGTGAGGCACTGGGTGGTGTGTTTCAGCAGTGGCAACAGTGACATGAAAGACAAGCCGTGTTCTGGATGGTCATGCACAGTTGCCAGACCATTAAATGAAGAATGTCTTTATCCACAAATTGTTGGTTTACAATAGGGAACTGCATACAGAGCAAGTCTGTATTGGAAATGATGGTGGTAATGCTGGAATATTGCAAAATATTCATGGGACAAGATGGGTCCCATGAATGCTTGCACAGGGACAGAAAGAACAACATATGCAAATTTGTCAGGATCTATTGAACCAATACGAGGCTGATGCAGTTTCTTGAATCACATCATTACCATTCGTGAGACATGGTATAACCACCATAAGCTGAAGTCAAAATGGCAGTGCATGAAGCAACATGTGAATTCCCCATCGAAGAAAAAGCTCTAGATGCAGACCTCAATGAGTAAAGTGATGAGCACTGACTTTTAGGATAGAAAGTAGTGATCCTTCCAGATTTCTTAGAAACTGGACAAACCATCAACACTGGCCACTGCATCACAACATTGACTAAGCAGAAGGCTTGAACTTTGAGTCAGACCAGAGAAGAAGACAACTTTCCTCTCGCAATATGATAATGCCAGGTCCATGCCAGTTTGCCATGGAGCTCACTGTCAATCTCAGTTGGACTGTCCTATCATGCCCGCAGTATAGTCCAGATTTGGTGCCTTCTGACTTCCATCTTCTTGGGCCAATGAAAGATGGACTGTGTGGGCAGCATTTTCCTCGCAATGACACCATCATAGCAGCTGTGAAACAGCAGGTCACTTCCACTGGTGCAGAATTTTACAAGTGCAGCATGCAGGCTCTTTTTCATCACTGCAAAAATGCAAAGCTAATGGTTGTGACTATGCTGAAAATTAGTGTTTTGGAGCTGAGAATTTATTCTATCAAGCAGTGTTATTGTGCTCTTTGTATCTGTTGTAGTTATCATGGAAATTAATAGGAAGCATTACTTTCATTGTGACCTATGTATTTTAACCTTGTTAGTGTTAAGTTACATTGTTTTCAGCTGAAGTAATATCTTGACAAATGGCTTGGGGTTTTTAGCTGGCAGATAGTTTTGCATATTTAGTGGATGCCTGATAGGATTCCTTCTTCATACCATAGTCACCTGAAGACATTTTCAGACGTGATCTGGTCTGATCAATATGATTGAAACATTACATGGACGCACACCAGTAAGGGGTAGAGGAGCTAGCTAAAAGAAACAACAGAGATGACCTGAGTATCAGCCTTCTTATCTATTCAAATCAAACCTTACATTTTTATACTCATATGTACACAGTGCAAGATATAAGACTTTTTTTTAACATGTAGCTTTAATATTTCCCCCATACATATATGCTTTCCTCATTAAAACTGCTCAACACCAAATCCTGTTCCCTTACTTCCCTGCTTCCTGCCAGTCTTCATCTAGAATTCAGCTCCTTGTCTCAAAAGCACTGCTTTCTGTCTTATTCCTACCATGCACTGATAAAGAAACCAGCATGAAACATCTGCATTCTCCCTAGAGCACAAATCATTGACCAACAAGCTACCTTGCTTTCAAGGGGCTGCAGTCTTGTAAAAAACATCCTGCCTTCACACTGTATGGAATGACAATTCCTATGCTCTACACTGAAAAAGAAATATTCTATTCTACATTCATCCCACCATATTTTTTTTCACATCTGGTATTTGAATTTTTGCCTTTTAGAAATAGAAATATTATTTGGTCTGTGCCTGCACAGAATGGACACAGCATTTGCTCTCTCATTTGAACATTAAATGCCACCAACATAAATATTCATCGGTATTTGAACAAGAAACAATTGAATATATTATTTGTTTAGAAAAATGCAATGGTGCAACCACTGTAGCCTCTTAGCCTGCATAGTACCTAGCTTTCTAAAACATTTTTCCTGCTCATACATACCCACTTGTCTTTTGGCGTGTGTTTTCAGTCTCTTCAAATTGATCAGAAAATGTTATCTGAAAGCATTTAAAACTGACGACTCTGGGGGTTAGCTGGGACTGAACAGAAAGTTATGTGGTGAATGTTCTCTTTCATTTGGATGTGAGATCTTGGCAGAATTACTTGTGCAAGTCCACCAGTACTTCTGTATGCAATTCTGGCATTTGTCTTTTGGCTAGTACAAGTCAATTTCATACCAATTTGCAGACAAAGGTACTTGTGTTCAGCCAGACCACGCTTATTAAGGCAAACAAATAGTATAGATAGATAATTTGCAATGTTTACCACGCTCAGAAAGTTAAGGTTTTTTCCAGTACATCCAGAAATACATTTACCATTTATGGACATGGCTACAGGAAACCCTTGACTACCAAAGTATATGTATCAGTGAAAAAGCCAAGAAGATGTTAAGTGTGAAAAGTAAAAGTAGCAGTGCGTTGTACACTGAAAGTATGATGGAGAGAATGGAATAAGAAACTGGAACTTGAAATCATATAGTCTTGTAAGCTAAAAAGAGCTTTCTGTCATGGTTTTAGAAGAGGGCAAATATGAAATAAATTGAAGAGAGGTTTGGATGGAACTGTATAATAAAAGGAGCCTTTACGTGAAACACAGGGAAACTGGTAGATCAAAACACTCTAGGATCAACTGGTTTAGTGGGGAAAAAAAAAAAAAGAGTAAGAAAAACCTCTTGGGCTAGTAGGGCTATTTATAATTGAATTATTCCCATTTGTTTACATTCATTCTGAAAAAAAAACACCCCAAACCCTAGCACCTTCTCCCAGTAAAACTCAATTTACTAGCGAGTGAGAGGGGAAAAAAATCAGTTATACAGGATCTCACCAGCTTTAATGGCATACTAGCAGATGGAAACAAAAAGCCATCTTTGTTTGTCTTATCTTGTTCTGTGTAACTGTTCCAGAAACATGTACTTGCCTCTCTGAGATAGCAGCAACTTAACTGACTAACATCCTGTCTCTGATCTCAACTTCTTGAGCAAAGTCACTGAGGCATCTGTGACGAGCATACCCCGTCATGGTGTGGTCTTTGCCCTTACTCCCTCGGCCACAGACATATAGTCAACATGGAAATGGCAAAGGCTGACTGAACTAACTTTGTCTTCGTGGTTGCAGATGAAAGATCGCAGCACTGTTGATAATTGCTAGGTCTGCCACTAGACTTAGTTGATGCTGTGGAGGCTAGTCTCCAAAGCAATCTCCAAGTGGCAATGTGGAGTTGTACAACGCAAAATAGCATTTTCAATATTTCTTAACAGTAAGTCCGAATGTATTTACTTTCACTTTTCTGTTCAAAAGAGTTTTTGTTGTTAACTCCCTCTCTCCTCACTGACTGGACTAGCTAGCCATAAGAACAAAGCTTGCTTTGGCTTTTTGTACAAGCACTCTCTTGTTTGAAGGGGAATAGAAATTCCTCTTGGAGTAATAAGGGACAGTGGAAGTACGGAAGATAAGCTGTCTGGAGATTAAGTTGGAAAGCCTCATTTCCCTATCCCAGTAGGAACATAAGGAAAACTTTGAGCTTAATCCATCCCTTCAAGCTATTCTAACCTAGTGTTTCTTGTGTGAATTTCCTCAGTTTTATTAAGGATTATCTTTTATTTTATTTTAAATAAACTCATCTCTCTTTGAAGGTGTACAAAAATGAATGGGACAGACATTTGTGGATAATATCACAGAGGATTGCACGGTGCTATCTTTCAGAACATTAAAAAAAATACTCTCAGCCACAAACATGCAAATCCCAAAGGCGTAAGGAGTGTTGGAACATAGTTGTTGGAACATAGGTTACATCTGGCTGCATTAATTTCAAAGGAATTGTCTACTGAGTGTGAAACAGACTAGAATATAGTCTGCGACTCACTCAAAAGAAAAGAATAATGGTTTTATGCATATTGCAGGAAAAAATGAAGATTCATGATTTTAAAGAAATTCTTGTGGTATGCAGTATTTTTCAAATACAGCTTGGTTCAGATCCTGTAAAATAAGGATTGACAGTAAAATAGGTGAGGAGTTTCTTTTAAAGTACTTACTACATATGAACAACAGACACTTCTCAAAGAGAAAAAATCCAATCTGAGAATGCTACTGAATTACCATAAAAAAATACACGACATCATTCTCACCTCAAAGAAAACCAACAGTTTTTAGTCTCAAAATTAAAGTTCAGAACTATATTTTCAGCTCTGACCAAAGTATTGTAGAAAAAAATACTCTTTTCTCTTACACAGGACTGACAGGTTTGTGCTTCAAGCTGTGCCACTGTGCAGGAGCAGAAGTGATAATATTCATGGACATAATTAATATATAGTCTAAGCAGGAAGAAATCTGTAAATAGCTTGTCTTGGCTGCTCCCCTGAGGCAGCCACACTGCTCTGCCTCTCCAGAAAATCAAATATCTTTTTATATTTTTACAAGTAATCTGCAACAATCCTAGTGATAATTTAACAACAAACACTGGGTATCTACTTGGTACCAGCAGCTCATGCTGGCTCACACACATTCAGATGCTCTACCCCTTCCACTCATCCTCAAAAAAGAAGAAAACCTGCTTTTGAGTTTGGGAGGTTTGAGGAAAACGGAAGAGTTGGGGAAACAGAAAGAATGGTGAAAATAGGAGAAATGGGGAAAAAGAAACATTCCATTGGCATTCCTGTGCCAGGCAGTGTAACTGCACTGGGGACAGAGGAAGTAACTTCCCTGCTATAAGAAGGGGAGAAAAGAGAACAACAAACTCTATCGCATGGAATTTGTATGAGATCTAATTTCATATACTTCTGAAGCGCCTCTCATTCTTGGACATTCTTGGACAAGATCCGTGTTGAAGAATAAGCCCAACATGCTGGCTTGCATGGAGGGGTGGTTCTGTTGTCATTCTTGCTTACTGGGCAAAACCAAGTGGAGTTTTCCTTGCTTGCCACACAGTGTTGAGGTCTTTCTCCTATGCTGCAACTCTGCAAGCCGTACATCGATGGCAAGATCATGCCACATTTTTCAGCCAGAGCTAGTACAAAGAGTTCAGGGTGTGAGAGAGGTCACAGTGCTGCAATAGCAGGAGTTACAGGCTTACCTCTATGGGAGCATGACATAAGAACTACTTTGGAGGAATCTTACGGTCGAAGCATGAAATTTGACTGTCTGTACTCAACAAACAACTCTCACCATGACAGCTTTTATAATGGACCTTTTTGCTCCACGTGCAACACCTCATCCTGGCAGTTCTTTCAGCAGAACCTACAGAGAGTTCATCTTCCCATCCAACCCACCCTGTGCCCTCCGGATCACACAAAGTGCATTTTTTCAGCAGCATTAGGACTTTATTTACACCAGGGAAGGACACAGCTCCCTCCATCCCAAAGAATGTCACATCAGTGGGAGCTCTGGGGAAGCCAGCAATTGAGGCTTAAGAATTCAGATGCGAATATTTAAAAAAGTACAATACAAAACTCAAATTATGATGATGATAACGTGGTACCTTTTCCTTCCTTCTGACATCTCTTTCTTTGTACCATACATTTTCTGCTCTCGCTTGTAGCTGGGCAAGGATTGCCCCTTGCTGACGGATGTTGTACGATCTCTCTGACCCTTACTTCATTTCCTCTTTTGAAACCACATGTTTTTCCTTTCTTTGTGCAAGGGCTCCATGGACTCCACTCACTAGCTTCACAGTGCACTGCAACAAACATAGGACAAGCTGAGCCTGGCCAATATCTTTTTGTATACATTATGCATCTGGTACATTCATCTTATTCTGCATCAGCCAAAAGCTAGCAAACACAAATGAAATGAATCAGGATTTAAAACAGTGAATTGAGTGAATTTGGACTACTGAAGGTATATTGCATAAAATAATGTCAAATAATTATGTCAGATGCTATTTTGTACATGCTGTTCTGTAATTCTGTTCCTGAAACAGGGCAGCAACAACACAATTAGTCTCCACGAGATCAGTTACTGGGGTCTTATGTTGCTTTGATTTTGTAGAGATAGAGCTCCTTTTTGCCTTAGTGGAATTAAACAGCAGATAGGAGAAGGAAATCATTGTGTCAAGCTGCTGCAGCTGGTCTTAGAGGTATTAAATTTGGAAATCAATAGTTATAATGAAATAATTGTTATAAAAAAATTACATTAGGAATCAAGCATCTTTGGTTATCTCTTGTTTGGCATTCAACTTAAATAGTGATACATCTGTAACATATATAAGGTGTATGTAAGCAAAGCAGAGGAAATTTGGTGGTAATGAGGGATGTAATCTTTTAGAAAAGTACAAGTTGCAGTTTCTAAACGACAGTGAACTAAATGCACATTCCATATTATTGGAAACGCAAAGGTGTGCAACTGGACACTTGCCCAAAAAGTATAGACAAAAATGTGGGCAACTTGGAGCTTCAAAAACGTGGTCTTAATACCTGTGCTACTTCTTTGCCACCTCCTCAGTATCCTTCTCTTAATAAAAGGTAGTAAATGTTTACTTTCTCAAATGTTACTTAAGAATCTAAACCTCCACTAAAGAAGGAAAAACTTCTTGCCTCTCTATAAGGAGAATTTCATAAGTCAACATTTTTCCAGCTCCAGAATTTACTTCAAAATTTTTCAAAACTTAAAAATATAACTGATGTCAGGCAATTTCTGATCCACTCTCCAGTGAACTGTCATGTGAGTAATTTTGTTTTTAACATTACACTGGAGCTTTCCTGTTAAAATAATTGGCCTTCACGTGCACAAAAAGGTTCTGTTTTTCCTCCATAACTTTAAATGGCTTTTCCGAGTTAAGACTGACTCATTGTTCAAGCAGCTAAGTCTACAGCACTTGGATACAGCCACCAAGGAACAAAAATTATCCCTTGAATTGCTTCCAAAGATGAAAGTCTTTGCTAGAAAATAAAGCCGTAAATACCGTCACTACCACCTGAACTAATAACAACTTGAGAAAGAAAACACTGCACATTATTTTTACTCCTGTGTTGCTTGCCCTGCCAAAAGGGCTATGCCAGGGAGAGTTATGTGCATGATGCTGTGGAGGAGGAGATTTCCAGCATGGCTAGGCTCTGCCTAAGTGTTCCCTGGTTGCTGGTGGCTGAAGAAGTTACTGCTCCCACCACAGCTTGCAGTCCATAGCCACTGCGGTTCACAGCCAGTGCACCAGAATAATCTGAGCCCTGCTGCAGCCTCAGCATGTCCATGGCAGGGGACATGAATGGCAGCAGCTCACAGGCAAATATATCACTCTTCCTGCTTTCAGCTGCAGGAGTGGCAGAGGGATGGAGCAGACAGCTAGGTGTGGTGACCTCCAAAATCACCCTGGCCTGAAGAATTGGAGCTTGTGAGTCAGAGACTGAAGAGATATAACAGCAACTCTCGTTTCTGCAGCCATGAGTCACCAGAGCAGTGCTGCCAATCTCACTTCTTCATAGAGAGCACCATGCTGATTTTCTAGAGTCAGGTGGTTATATACAAATACCAGTTTAATTTCTAGCCCTCATCTCTAGGAAGGCAAGCTTCAAAATGCTGATGCACACACACTGTGAAGGCACAGACAGCACAAAGGACTGAAACCAGAGCAGTTAGTATTTTAAAATTCAAGCTAAGTGTAGGGCCTGGATTGAGATTTGTATACCTTTGACAGTAGTGGTGCAGCCAACACTGTAACAGTTCAAGTTAGAGGAGGATGTTGTTCTAGCTCAGGGCAGGCCAAACCAGCAAGATGAAATGGGCCTTTTTTCCTGATGCAGAACTGCCCTTAGCATTGGAACTGCATTTTGGCGCACAACCAAGCTTGCTTTGTATGAAGCGTCCTAAGTTTGTTGTGCTGGGGAATGCACCTTGTGATGCAGAACATTTCCTGTGTGGATTTGAGCTGCCCTTTCCCAATGCTGTAACTGATCTTGCAGCTTGTGCCCTTCACAGATCCCCCATCCCCATGAGGAAACCAGGCAGGGCTGGGCCTTTATGTGGGGCTGGACTTACCAATACTAGCGCACTCCATTGTGTGGTTGTTGGCTTCCAGCCCATCTGGGCACTTTTCAAGGCACTTTCCACTGTATAAGTAAAACTCACTTTTACACTTTGTGCAGAAGTTTCTGGTGAAGCAGGTATCACAATCAGCTTTACATTCTGAAATGCAGAGAGGACACAACACTGATGCTCTTTGTCGTGAAACACCATAGACTCACATACAATAGAATTCAAGATAAAATCACTTCACAAGGCTCTAGCAATATAAAAATCAGATCTGCAAATACATGCTTCATGTATTCTTGCAGACCTACGCAAACTGAAGACAGAGAACAGCTCATCAGAATAACAACACAGTAGTTATAGTGTATATAAATACAGGTCCTGGGCCCAGTTCCACACTATCTATCTCCATCCATCCAGGAGAAATAAAATATGTCAAAATTTAGAATTTGCTTAAAATCAGCATAAACAATATATTTCCCAGTTCTCAGCTGTTTTTAAAATAAGAGAGCAAAAAATTAGTGTATGACACAGCTCATGTCTGATATGCAAGGCCACACACTGCTAAAAAGTGAGCAAATACTTTACAGTGTCATGTTACTCTGTAAGATTTTGCTCTAGGTTTGTTCATTAAATAACTTTTAGTACCAGGTAAAATCTGGAAGAGTGTCTTGGCTGTCACACTTATGTTTTTATATCACCTGTGAGGTTAAAAAGTGAACTCAACAACAAAAATCACAGTAGGGAGGGAAAGAAAGGGAATGGTAAGGATATTGCAAAACCAGTTCATTTATGGTTCAAAATACATAATGGGGTCAAAATGCTGCCAAAATGGTAAATAAGAGAATTCTTTAGAATAGAATAGTTGTCTGCTTCCCAGCCTGAAGGCAACACAAATTGGGTAACATCCCCAAACCAGGCTGAGACCTTGCCATCTGGTACAGGCATTTACAGGACTACATTGCATGTGAGATGAGCTATAAGGAGGCCAGAACAAAACACATCTCCACAGAGAGCCACCAGCCACTGTTTCACTGTGTCTCATGGTGAAGGCCAATGAGCTAAACTTCCCCAGGCTCCGGGGCTCATTGGCCCTCAGCTTTCTCTCAGCCCTGCTGCCACTCCAACATGCTGAGCAGGCCTCAGGAGTGCCTGTGGCCTGCTGGTGCTTGACTTCTGTGTGAGGGTGCAGAGGAGGCCAGCTCTCAACACCCAGGCAGGTCATTCATGCAGAGCTGGAAGCCCTGAGCTTTAGGTAGTTTTGTAGGTTCTCACCTTAACTCCTTGCTCAGGTTAATATTTGTTGCACTACTGTAAAAGAACTGAACAAATAAAGACACAGCCTGTCCATCTGCTTCTCTGTTGATTTGTCTCCTAAGGAGATACAGCATTCAAAAAGCAACAAACAAAGCTGTGTTCTTCCCCTTATCCAGCACTTACTTGCACACTTGTTAATGTCAGGATACCGTGTCCCATAGTATCCGCTTGGACACGAGGAAAGACATACTCCAATCTGTTTCATGCCGATCCTTTCCAGAAAAAAAAAGAGTCTGGGCTTACATGACAGGCATCCATTGTAGTCCGAACATGTAGCACACCCTCCTTGGCAACCCTGGCTCACGTTAGGATGCACTGAAGAGACAAGCATTAAAAAACAGGGAAGGGAGGGAAGAGAATAATAAGTTAGACAATTTCTTTCAAAATAACCATGGTATAATGGTTCCTCTGTGTTTGGAAGGGTTGGACCATCCTCCTCTCTGACAGCTCTTAGAGATTGCTTCATTTTTAACTGTGTCTTTTATGACCTAACTGTTCATTTCAGTGATTATTTCATCTCCATAAAACTGAGAACCACAGCTGATGTGCTCACATCTTGCAAAAATAACTGAGAACAAATTATATTTGAAATGGATGTTATGGAACAGTAGCATCCTAGAGAACTTTTATTTTTCAAGTTATTTTCAGAGGCTTTTCTGCTGCTTCTTCATCTAACCTTTTATTCATACAGCTCAGCACATAAGTACATGTTCATTTGTGTTTGATTTTACTAGCTGAACAACTTAGTTTATCATTTCCCTCACTGACTAAGTGACATTTGATTGAGTTCCGCTGTGCAGGAATATGCCCCTGTTAGATTTGATGCTAATTTGTGTTAATAAAAAGACACAGGAGGGCCATCCTTCTCACCCAAATTCTTTCCCTGGAATGTTCTCTCCAGAATCTCTAACAATCACAACCTGATGTTCAGACATAACTGTGGCATTTACCCTGCTCCAAACCCAGTATGGAACATAGGTAGGATTACATTTTTCTTTCAATTGGATTGCTCTAATTCTTCAGACACTGAAAGGAAAACTTATTACCCTCACTGCTTAAGACTTTTCTGTTCTTATTTGAGGGCTTAGAAGTAGCAGAGAAGAGAGAAATATTGCAGACTGTCTTTTCAGTAGCAGACATTAATCAGTGAATTACTTCTCAGTCATACAGAATAATGTTTTGAGTCTTTCAGTACTGTAGAAATTCTTACCTACTTCTAATTACTTCATGATTGCATTCTTAAATAAGAGTTTGATAATTAAGCATCAGGTAGCTCCAAATCTGTGCACTTTTTTACCTCTTCTTGTATGAAAAACCCAGACACTTTTCTGAGTATAAGCTTTCATCTTTCAACTTGAGACATCTGGTTATATGCATATTTCATGTGTAAGAGAAATCCAGACCTCATTTACATTTGTAAATCTTATGCACAAATACTGTTGTCTTCTTGTTCTGCCTTGTCCTCAGGCCTGTAATACTTTTATAAATATATATGTGCCGTACTTTCATCACCTATTTCAGTGTTTTGAATTTATTTTTATCAGCAGACACTGATAAATAATTCACATAAACGATGAGCTTGCTTTTGTTGGCTCCCTTCTGTGGATCCCTTGGAGGCGGACCAGAAGCCCATATGAATCCATGGCTTACAGGCTGAAAACCACCACTCTAACTGCTAGCTTAGGGGAGTTTGCCTGATGGCAGGGAAGTTTGGAAATACCTCTATGCTTTGTTCAGTTTTGGCAAAAAGACATGGCCCAGGAACGGGAAAAGCACTCCTCTACGCTCTGAGATTTCAGTGACCAGTCCTACAATCTGAGAAATGAGAGTTCAAATTTACCTTCTCTCTTCCATTAATAGAATACAGAATGAGGGTTATTTCTCTCAACAGAGCTGAACAGGTAGGAAAATAACAAACTTTGGGCCGGCTGGAGGCAAACAATTTCAATAAGAATGTAAGAACCTAATTCTCTCTGCTTCTGAGTCAGTCACTTTGTAGAACAACCTTGAGAGAAGTGTCCTTACTACCGGGACACACTAACTATGCTCACTATGTATGGAACGTTTTTTCCAAGAAGATTCCAAAGGTACTCAGTATATTGATTTTGAAATTAAGAGCCTAAAAAACCTGACTTTTTGAAGTTAACTACGTGGAAATGTATTTGTCTCTCTTGCTCTTGTGTTGTGGTTCTTGCAGAAGGCTACTTTCAAAGGCAGACACGGTAATGTGATATAAGAACAATGTGACATTATTTAAAAACTACCATGATTTTCCTTCATTATGTCTGGCAGTGGGAAGAGAAAGCAGCTGAAGTACAAAATATTTGCCATCAAATCTGCTATATAAAATATGGATGATCACTTTTGACAGGAAATATATAATTTGTGGGCACCTGTGACAGATCATTATGCATCAATTTGCTTGATAGAGAAGACAATACATGCAACTGCTCAGAGGTCAAGATTTGTGTGTGAGCCCTTGAGACAGACTGTACTTTATTGCCAAAAGAAGAAAATTCTCTATAGCTAAGATCCATTATATAGACAATTTCCATCTCCAATTTACTTCCAGCAGCATTAAGTATAAAATAAAATGTACTCATTATCATTTTCATACTTTCTCCCTTCTTCTGTTCATTGCAGATAGGCCTCATACAAATCGTACAGCACAAATGAAAGCACACAGTTCTAAACAGAGACTCATGTAACCATAGCATTGTTTGAGTTGGAAGGGACCCTTAAGGGTCATCTAGTCCAACTCCCCTGAAGTGAACAGAGACACCTACAGCTAGATCATGTTGCTCAGGGCCCAGTCCAGCCTGTATCTGAATGTCTCCAGGGACATGCACCACAACTCTGGGCAACCTGTTCCATTGCTTCACCACCCTTAATGTAAAAAACTTCTTCCTTATATCCAGCCTAAATCTCCACTCTTTTAGTTTGAAACCATTTCCCCTTGTCCTATCCCTAGACCCTGCTAAAGATTCTGCGCTCTTCTTTCTTATAGCCCCCTTTAGATACTGAAAGGCTGCTCTCTGGTTTCCCCAAAGCCTTCTCTTCTCCATGCCAAACAGCCCCAGCTCTCCCAGCCTGTCCTCATAGGGGAGCTGTTCTATTCCTTGGACCACTGAATCATATTGTTAGTGTTACGGAAGATGGAATAGGTTAAAATGTGTAAGTCAAGCTCCATTTAAAGGCTGATTTCATGCCATGATATAACTCAATGTGTGAAACAAAATAAGCTTCTGTTCTTGGAAATGCAGAGAGAAAAATTCTCATGCCAGAATTGACATTTTAAATTAAGATTGTTTTTTTTTATTGTAAAAGCTATTTAAAAGACCTTTTTGTTATTGTCTCCTGTTGTGCCTGACATTTTTTTTGAGCCCAGTATCTGTGTAATGAAACTGTTTCATTACGCGTCCTTGGAATGCAAGGTAGGCTGCTGTACTGGCTCAGGCAAGAAGAAAAGCAGGGGCCGTGAAGTGCCCAGAAATTGGTACTGTATGAAAACCCAGCACAGGGCTTTGTCATTGAACTTGGGAAAAATAAATGGTGGAGGGAAAACATTTGTGTCTAGAAAATGAAGGAGTATGTTGGACAAAAGGCATCTCCAAGCTCTTGCTGAGAACCTTGTTCTCGTCACCTCTCAGCCTTCTCCTTTTCTGGCTTCGAGCCAGGCATGCACCTGAGCTCTGCAACACAGACCAGTGACTGCCAGGGCTGCTCTCTCCGCACCTGAAAAAGCCAAGTCAAATGGATTTGAGATGGAAATGAAGAAAACTGAAACACCTTTCTGCCACAGGTAGAGAACTTACTGCTGCACAGTACAGAACTCTCCTGAAGCAGCACGCTGCTGGTGCCTGCAGATCTCAAGCACTACAGCAGTCACACACTGTAACCATGAGGAAGCAACTACAAGTGGTGAAATCTGACCATGTTACACCTGGTGCAAGCATTGTTTCAAATTTCTATACTTATCATAGAATCATAGAATGGCTTAGGTGGGAGGGAACCTTAAAGTTCCAATCTCTCTGCCAAGGACAGAGTTGTCATCCACAAGATCAAACTGCCCAGGATCTGATCCAACCTGGCCGTGAATGTGTCCAGAGATAGGGCATCCACAGTCTCTCTGGGCAACCTATTCCAGTGCCTTGCCACTCTCTGAGTAAAAAATTTCTTCCTATCAGCTAACTTAAATCTCTACTCTTTTAGTTTAAAGCCATTCCCCCTTGTCCTGTCACTGTCAGACCATGTAGAAAGTCAGTCCCCCTCCTGCTTGCAAGCTCCCTTCAAGTACTGGAAGGCCAAAATTAGGTCTCTCTGGAGCCTTCCCCAAGCTAAACAAGCCCAACTCCCTCAACCTGTCTTCACAGGAGAGGTGTTTCAGCCCTTTGATAATTTTTATGGCTCTCCTCTGGACCTGCTCCATCAGCTCCACAACCCTCCTGCACTGAGGGAGTTGGACAGAGTACTCCAGTTAGGGCCTCACAAGGACAGAGTATAGAGGGACAATCACCTCTCTTGCCCTGCTTGCTACCCTCCTGTTGATGCAGCCCAGGATACTGTTGGCCTTCTGGGCTGCACAGCGCACTGCTGGCTCGTTTCTAGCTTTTTGTCCATCAGGACCCCCCAGCACCTTGCACTTGGCCTCATTAAACTGCATTAGATTCTTGTGTGCCCACTTTCCAAGCACATCCAGGTCTCTCTGGATGGAGTCCCTCCATTCTATTGTGTCAGCTGCACCACTCGGCTTGGTATCATCAGCAAACTTGCTGAGGATACACTCAGTCCCACTGTCTATGTCACTGATCAAGATGTTGAAGAGCACCAGTCCCAAGACGGACTCACTCCTGGGGGACACCACTTGTGATCAGCCTCCACCTGGATATAGAGCCATTGACAACAACCCTCTGCCTACGGCCATCCGATCTATTCTTTATCCACCCAATAGTCCAGCATTCAAATTCTTATCTCTCCAATTTAGAGATAAAGATGTGGTGTGGGACCATGTTAAAGGCCTTGCACAGGTCCAAGTAGATGACATCAGTTGCCCTTCCTTTGTCCACCAATGCCACAACTCCATCAGAGAAGGCCATCAGATTGGTCAGGAATTATCTACCCTCGGCGAAGCCATGCTGGATGTCTCGGATCACCTCTTCATCTTGCATGTGCCTCAACATCTCTTCCAGGAGGATCCACTCCATGACCTTCCCTGGCACAGAGGTGAGGCTCACCAGCCTGTCATTCCCTGGGTCTTCCTTTCTTGCTTTCTTGAATATGAGAGGGATGTTTTCCTTTTTCCAGTCACCAGAAGCTTCTCCTGACAGCCACAATTTTTCAAATATGATAGAGAGCAGGTTGGCAACCTCATCAGCCAACTCTTTCAGAACCCTGGGATGCATATCATCTGGCCCAAAGACTTCTACACATTTAGCCTCATGAGGTGGTCTTGAATTTGCTGCACTCTTACACTGGGAGGAATTTTGCTCCCCCAGCCCCTGCTTAAAATTTCAGGAACACAAGAGGTGTGAGAAGCCTGACTGGGGGTGAAGACGGAGGCAACAAACTCATGGAGTACCTCAGCCTTTTCCATGTCTGAGGAAGCCAGCTCTCTCTTTTCATTTATCTGAGAGGGTACACTAACCTTTGCCTGACTCTTCTGCCCAATGTAGCTAAAGACACCCTTCTTCTTGTTTTTCACATCTCTCACGAAGTTCAATTCCATCTGCACCCTGGCTTTTCTGATCCCATCCCTGCACATCCAGACAGCATCCCTATATTCTTCTCCAGCCACTCATTCACCCATCCATGCTTCCACTGGTTATACATTTTCTTTCTTTCTTTTTTTTTTTTCTTTTTAATGCATATCCACCCTATGGACTGCTTTGAAGTCTACAGATGAAAAATTGCTTGGAGAGCACAGACCACTCCTGTTAGCCACAACTTTTAGATGTGGTAGCCAGGCAGAGAGATATCTATTGCCTTGGCAGAGCAGGAAGCACTGTGGCTGCATGGGCTAGGCACTGGCTGCAGAACAAGGTCAGGGTTCTGGGACTGCAAAAAGGTCCAAGGAACACTCTCACTTGAAACCATTTGGCCTTTGGTGCAAACTACTTCATTATAAAGACAAAATAAAACAAAATGCAATATAAAAATTCCTGCACAACCTTCAGGACTCATTTTTCTAAGCTAGACTGAAGATACTCTGTGAGTGAGCTGCTAAGAGCAATGTCAGTGCCCAGAGGTGGCCCTACCAGCAGTGAAGCAATCAGTTCTCTTGTATTCAAACACTCCTTGAGCATCATGAAATCCTACACTCTCAAAGATGGAAAATACAGCACAGCATTTGTCACAGTACATGGTGGAAGCACAGAGACCCACATGGAAGTTCTTACCCACCTTTTATACAAGCATCAGCCAGAGCTGCGGACTCTCAACAAATTCAAAAGTTTGTAAGTGCAGTCTTGTGTCTGGTTTTAAGTTCAGAATCCATTTCTCAGTTTTTCTTTCTATAAAATCTAACTACTAGAGATGAGAGAAGATACTAAAGTAATCTTGAAATATTCTCTTCCCCTGCCTGGCTTTAAGGCTTTTTTTTTTGGTTGTTTTTTTTTTTTTTTTTAAACTGTTTGTCCAGATTATTAGTTTTCAGCCTCATTAGCAAATGAAATCATTGGGGATTTTCCTTTCTCAAAATATTTTCCAAAGCTTTACTCTAGCCTGCTCTGGAAACAATGAATTGTGACTTCCAAGTTAAAAATAGAAAGTTATGGACAAGAACCTGAATTTGAAACCAAACTTTCAATAGTGGGATGATAGGTGATTTTGTCAGCATGCAGCAAAGAAATTCTAAAACCCTTGGCAATGAAATTTTGCACTCAGTTTTTCTTTACGTATATACTGAAATTAATGGGATCAAAAAAAAAAAAAAAGAAAAGAAAAGAAAAAAATACATGAGGAATTCAGGCAGGAGTATAGTCTGACAGCCAGGGGACAAACTTGATGTAAAGGAATATTTTTTTTCCCACTTGCTTCAGCTGAGGTGCACCGACTCACCGTTAATCTTCAACTATCAGATTTCAATATATAGGCTCATTCTTGAAATGACTGTTCTAGACATATAAAATCCATCCCTGCTAAAGAGCTGTTGTTACTCCTGGTTTCTCAGGGTTGTGAGTGCTCACAGGAAATATTTTCATAGCAGTTACCCTGGAATTCAGCCTCTCCTGCAAGACCTGAGTCCTGCCCCAGGTTCACCTACCAAATGGGACACCCATATGTATCTGCTCTGGTGATGGGAGGATTTGGGATAGAATATCCCTTGAGTTCTCATGTCATTTTATCACTCCATGAGTTCATTGGCATTTGTTTTTCTCTCTCTTGCTTAGTGTGAAGCAGCTGCCTGTGGCAGCGTCCTGAAAACACTATTTCGTCTAAAGCAGAATTACTTTTAATCACGTGGACTGTTCTTTAGGCAAAAGCAAACTGCATTTGGCAGTGAGCTCTTCTAATGAGAAAGTCATTAAGGAATTCAGTTTGCAAACCACAGCGTATTTCCTCATACCCTTTCTTGGACAGCATTCCTCTGTGTGGCAATGCATTAGAAATGGAACAGACAATTGTGGGGTAAAAACCCTGAACCAATGTGTAGGTAACGTACAGTGCAGAACATAGGAAAAGTCCAAGAGTGGTGGAATAGCACTGGGAGAGTAAGTGCACATGGGTTTGATTCATTTGTATTATCACTTCTAAAGAGATTGCCAGCCTGGTCTAGATGAAACCTGAGCTCAATCTTACAGGCTAAGCCTTGTTTGATGGCTTGGCCTTAAATCACCCACGAGGAGGCAAAGGACTTGACGTGTTGTGATGGGGCAGCAGCCGGGCTCGGCAGGGGAGGTAGACCCATGCACAGTAATTGCTATGTCTGGCTGGCCATAAGTTTACTGAGACGCAACAGGACCAGTGGTGACGCCTGAGGAATGCGGACTCTCCATCTTCCCTCCTCTGCACTTACAGTAGTCTAAGGAAGCCTTGAAAGGAGAGGCAGCCACAGAAAGAGCAAACAGGAAAACCAGTCTGAAAGTCAACTATTAAAGTCTTAACATCTTCTCTTCTCCTTTGTGATTTGTGTCAAAACCACCTTAAGATTACTTTCTAAGAGGATGGTATCTCTTCCAGAGATCTGGCTGACTTCAGTTTTACTTCAGAGTATTACTGTCTTCTAGGATACAAAACAGGCAACAAAGAAGATCCTCAAGTGTCCATCTGTGTTTTGAAAGAAAAAGATCTCATAAGGACTAAAAAAAAAATCCTCAAACATCTGCCTGTCCTGACAGAATGTTTACTTCCTCAAGAGGCACTTCCTTGCTGAGGGAAAGGAAACCAACCTCATTTGTTCACGAAGTGTCAAGAGTTCTAACGGGCCACAGATACATGAATATGGGACTATTCCACAATCTAAGGTTGTATCTGTAACCATTTTGTATTGGTTTCTACAAGCAAGGAGAATCTCATTAAATACGGCAAAGATCTTACTGAGAGATGCCTCATCATTATTAAACACACATCTGGCAGTGATCTTGAAGATTAAGTCCACTAGCTACCAGAACACATTTCCCTCGAATTTAGTTAGAAAGAGCATCAATTGGCTGAAAAATCTCACCAGGGGTACAGAGTTTTGTGCAGTCTCCTAGCATCTTCAGCTCAAGAGAAATCAGCCACAGCAACCACAAATGGCTCCTTCTCATTCCAGAGAGTTTTGTAAATAAACTGAAAAATTCTTTTCATGAAGAGAGAAGGGAAATTGACTTTTTTTCCCACGTACTATGGATCACCACCAAAATTCAGGAATCCAGGGAGATTAATCAGTATAGGAACCCAACAGGCTTCCTGAGGCAAGTTGCTTTAAGTAGCCTTGTGATTAAGGAAATGGTAGGACTAGGTCATGCAATACCTTCTGACATCGAGTTCTAAATCCTATAAGCAACTACAGATTTTACTAGTAGAGTCAGTTGTAGTTGTTTCCAAATAACAAACCTTCAAGATTGTATTATGAATAAAATCTAAGAATGTGAAACTGAATTACATTACCACATTCTTACTGTCTAGATAAAGCATCTATAAAGTGTATGTCCATGGAAACTACAACAGATGCAAAGACCACAATAAGACTACTTGACAGAGTAAATTCTCAGCTACAAAACAATAATTTTCAACATAGACACCACCATTAGCTCTGCTTTTTCACCAGCGATGAACAAGAGCCTGCATGCCATGCTTGTAACAATCTGCCCCAGCAGAGGTCACCTGCTGTCACTGTTGCCGGTACTGAAATGCACCACCCACTCCACCTCTGTGCTTGCAGCCAGTTTGGTCTCCAGAAACACTCAGCGTCTGTGAATGTCAATGGGTGCCATTTTTCTACATGGTGGAATTCAATTCCACATCTTCGCTCCATAGGCACTTCCATGTCAGATGACATTTTGGCCTCTCTGCTGCCATCTTTCACACAGTAACAAACAGTAACAGAATATTGATGGGAAGATTCAACCTCTACTGCCATACCACCAACATTTGCTTCTGATGTTGTGGGCCAACACAATAACATAGGAGGCATTACTTTCAGGGCAGCCCTCATAGTAAGAATCACCTAATAGTTGTATCAGCAATATGTCACGATGCTTGCTAGACTCAGCTATATACACGGAAGGCATCTGTGTTAAGGTGAAAAAAAGAGACATGAATTCTGGAAAGTGATTTTACTTGGTGTCTAAATACTTTAGACAGTATTTTAACAATCTACTCCTGCAAGATGATATCATGAAGATCACCAGTTGATTTTATATTGTTTGTAGGTGAACAGAACACTAAAAGCAAAGTTAAATGCCACTGTGGCTCTTGTGACTCTCAGATCCCTTCCCTACAAGAGGCACAGTCTTTTATCAGGTAAAAAATCATACCCTTATATTGTACATGCTCATTCTTTGAAAAACGCAAGCACATTTTGTGCTCAGTACTAGCCTTCTGCCTATCATTCGTGTGTTTCTAACAAATCTTGCTGATGGTCAAGTTGTCCTGGCAGAAGCAGAGCCTGTCCCCCAGCTTATTTTGCTTATTTTTCTGCTTTAGCATCCTGGAGACTTTTACTGTTGTGTATTACACAGATACTTGTGTACTTCAAAGCTGTTTAAGGATCACTCAGCTCACATGTCAACATTACACAACTACAGTAGCATTTGCAAGTCTCCCGTTTCCCACAGGGTCTTTTGAGACCAGAGTTTTTCTCTCAAAATTTTGTTTCAGAAACCACGGAAAGAACAGCAGGATGTAACCAATTTTACTTTCCATGCTAGGAACTAGGGAGAAGGATTTAGACAGCAAAAGCCTGTAATCCCATGTCAAAGTCATGATTTTTCTACTACCATGTTTACAGTGCTAAAAAATTAGTAAGCCAGACAGAAAGCCAGCCCACTATCTTGGCATTGCTCAGATGTGTCTTTGGTCAATTACTTAATATCCTCTCAATTTTGTATATTTTCCTACGTGGTATTGATCAAAATTTTGTACTGAATGAACTAATTTTTTTTTTCTGAATGACGATTAAATTTATACCATACTGAAACTAAGTGGAAGCCCCAGATTTTGTTGTTTACAGTGGAACTACTCTGGATCGACGCCTGCAACCATTGAAGCAGAACCTGTCTCTTTAAATTCAAGCCTCACATCAAGAATTGGATCTAGAATATAGATACTAAGAAATACCACACTGATGGAAGGTCTCTAAAAATTGGTTTCTACAATTTATGACAAGGAGAATCACCAATCTCAAATTTTCCTAGAGGAAAAAAAAAGGGTAAATTCTCCAGGCTGACCCATCTATCCATCTGGCTTCTGTGGCACAAGATACTGCCTAAAATTCAAGTTTAATGTAATGGTAAAAATACTTGGCCTAGTGACTGCTTCTCTGCTGTAGCACTGGGTAGTGATGCGTATGCTATCAACACCCAGCAAATTATCCAACTCTCTTCACCTTTCTCTTGTGCCACCAGGGACTCTGACAGTTTAAAAAAATGCCAAAGGTTTCTGAATGCAAAGCATGGACGGTACAATGTGAAATCAAATTCTGCTCTGATAGAAAACAGACAAAAGACTTCACCATCAGCCAGCTCAGGCTCTCTGCCTGCAGTCCTGGCCCACCAAAGTCAACAGCAGAACTCCTAAAGAGAAGGACTGAGGATCTCACTCATTAGTCAAGAACTTTAGGGTAGCTCGTGGTTTGGAGCACCATTATCTGATTTTTAAAGGTCAGTGTGATTAGATTGCCTGTTTTGAGTGGGATTAAGTTAGAGGTTGTGTGAAATTTATGTAGGTGTCTGACTCCTGACAAACTGACCCAGTTCAACAGCTCCGTGCACCTGGCCTTCCTTGTGAAGTAAATATGAGTAGCATGTAGCTAAAGCTTGTTTCATCACCCTGCGTGCCTTCTACCCTCCCTTTGAAGTTGGTGCCTCCCCCTCCCTACCAGCTTTGCTGCCTCACACACTGGCCCACATGAAAGAAATTTTGCACTCACACCAAGCATCCTTCTCTCCCTTAAAACTGTAACACATCTACCCTTGCTGCACCAACACGCAGCAGGCAGCCCACCACCGGGCTACAACCATGCTGGGAACTGTTTCAGCTGAATTATTGGGGCGCTAGTGGTGAAAGCATGGCTATTACCTAGTTTGTTTCTAAACAAGGACACAATGCATTTGTCACGTGGTGGTGTCCCATCACCTCTCAAGTCTTTGCATAACCATCTGCTTGCTTGAGCACAAGAGAAAACGAATCTAAACTGTTCTTTTTATTATTTAAATGTAACATCTGCAGAAATATGTTCTTCATCCTAAAACCAATTAACAGTAAAATGCTGACACATCAAACTTTCCAGACAGTTAAATTAATCAAAAGCTTATGCAAAGGCTGCATTCAAAAAGAAAAAGGGCAAATGGCAGCAGTCACTGGTGGCAGCAGCAGCCTGACCTGGCATAGGGCAGCCACAGGTCCATCACGACCTCAGCACAAGCCAATCAGTCATCACCTTCCCTTGCAGCTAACTTGCATGTAGCAATCCTGATGGGTGCTATGGTGGCAGAAGGAGATTCAGGCAAAGGCCAAGGCACCAGCTTGCCAGTGCTGGAGGCTCCTGCTGGGTGAGGATGGCCTGCTGAGGACAGCCAGCACTGGGAACTTGGCCCAGCTGGCCAAAGCACATGCACTTCTTGCTCAGAAGTCTGCCCCTATGGACTGAAGGTTGGGAAAGCTGATCCTCAAGGATTTTTGAAAGTGGGATTCATGCAAAATTGACGTAAGAAGATAAGATTATGAAATATTCAATTTTAAAAAGGCTCTATTTTAATTTGTTGGAAATATTGGGTTTCAGTTTAACTTTTCAGGGCCTTCATATTCCATCAAATAAATCAAAATGAAGCAGTCAAGATGAAAAAATAATTCAGAATTAAATCTTAAAACAAAATCACTTCCGGAAGATGAGATTTATTTATTTACTTTTCAGTACAATGCAAAATCCTTTTTTTTTTTAATCCTGGAACAAGATTTTGTCAAAACTTTTTTACACAATATATCTATGCTTACAGAGTGGCATGTAGCATGTTTTATTGGAATGTTTTGCTGTAAATGATTATCCAAGTGACTTTCATTCAAAATAGTGATAATAACTTAAATGTGATATGGAATGGTAAAATATATGGTAAATTTAACAGAAAATGAAAATTCTAAAGAAAAAAATAATTAAACTGAGGCCACTTACTGACAAGGGTAGATAAAGAAAACCAAACCAGAACAAATATATATATAAAATATAAAACCTATAATTAAACATCTAGAAAGCTTAGGATCACTGTTACAAGTTTTATTAAGTACTTTAAAGTAAGAATTATAAAGTATACTTTTTGAAACTGTTTCAGCGTCTCTTTTTTTGATCTTTAAAAATTTTTTTGATCTTAAAAATTTTATCTTCAGTTTAACACAAACTGAAGAGAAAAACATTTGAAAAGATTAATAGTCTAGGAATTATAACTTTCATGGGTAGCTAGTTTTTATTTGTCTGATATATTTAATATTGCTGATGAACAACAAATGTATTCTCCAACGCTTTTTATATATAGTTGAACAAACGGTCTTAAAAATACAGTTTTGCTAAAGAATTTCACTGATAGCACTAGTATGTGTCACATAATTCAGGCTGAATCACAGCAGCATCCAGAGGGCACATGTTAACCTTACACTGCACAGGTAAGTACAAATTAGTGAAGCAGCTCTCCCTACGCAACTTGCTTCATAATTAAATGATCTGTTTTCCGAAATGGCCGGTTTTTCAGGTGTCAGATGCCTTAGCCAGCTTGCAAAATATTCTTGGCTCTTTGCAGCAGTGCTCTGTTGAAGAACATTTTTCTAATAACTACAGTAATGAGCAAGAAAGGACTGTTCTGTTTTGTCATACTGTAAAATAATTAAGATGATGCAGAATAAATGCTAGAAACCATTGCTGCAAATAGAATTGTCTAATATAAGTTATACCAACAATTAGTTAGGCTTCAGTGAAAACCAAACATCCCCCAGATATTAGAAAAACATGAAATCACAGCAGTTATTTTTAAAGCATCCAATACGATGAATGTTTGGCAGCTCGACTGGTGGCTAGTGGCTTGCGGCATCACGTCGGGCTGCCATGAGACAGGCCTCGGATATGAAATGACCGCAACAACACCACTCCAAATGCTGGGCTGCTGCAGCAAAATTGTGATAAAAAAATGACACATGTAGATGCCAAAAAGGAAGAAGTAAAAGGAAAGGTTGAACTGTGCCCTATTATGAAAACATCCATCTTAACTAACTCTGTGACTTCATGGAGTGGCATGAAGCAAGTCAAGCAGTTTGCTGTCAAAAATGAGATATCAGCTCCCCACAAGCACACACTGCTGGTGACTGAATTCATAACAAGCAAAACTGTGTATAGGAGCACTGTCCTGGGGCAGAGTGATGGATCAAGGTATCAACTTGTATTCTGTAGACCAACAGAGGTCTTCATCATTTTAGAAACTGGAGAAAAATTATTGCAGCTAAATGAGGTCCCAGTGCCAAAGCAAACTTACATACATTCCAGTACAGAAAAAAAATGAAGCAAATGTGGTGGAAGAAAATAAAAGCAATAGGTAAACTTTCAACATCTTGATACTTTGTATTTGCCTGTATCTGAAGATCCTCTAACAGCACCACAGTTCTGTGCTTTTTGAAGAAAGCTAGCCGTTTGAGGGCTGATGAAGCTGCTTGCATACAGCTCCTTTCCGAAATATTTTCTATCTTCTAGCATTGTGAAGCTGAAAGTAATAACATCAACATTTTTAAATCTAGGGCCTCAAGTTAGATAATTAATCCCCTGCATCATTCCCAAATACATGACCTGAATTTCAGCATGCCAGTGGAAGATGTAAATGGTCAGCTGTCTGAAAATGCAGCTGTTTATGTAGGAGTCTAATCAAAGAGTAGTTGCTTCACTCCTAGAGCCAAACGTAAAAGTTTTGGCCCTGTGGGCCAAACTACGGGCTTCAGTTTCTTCAGCTGCAAAGGAGAAATGATACCTATCTCTAAGGAGTGTTGAGGTGCTTAATTCATGGATGTTTACAATGAGTTTTCAAGTTTGGCTGAAATTTCTGGCTTCTTACTTTGCACATGCAAGCTTTCACGTGTAACTGTTCTTGGCACTACGTTCAGCCTTACTTTATATGGGATTCTCTCATATACATCAGATTATTACGAAAACAGCTACTGAGTCATGGGCGCAAGTGTGGTAACCATTTATTCTAGTCAATCATGTGACATTTCCAAGTACAGATTTCAAAGGCAGAACGAGGCAAGTTGGGAAGTCAGTTCTTCTAACTTTCTGATTTCTGTTCTGTGGCTGAAGAGATTAGATTATTGGAAAACATGCTATTAGTGGTGGCTCGCAGCCAAACAGTCTGCTTTGCATTCTGCAAGGGGTGCAGTACTTGCTGTAAATGAAAGAAAAGAGCTGGTTAAGTTACTCCAGCAAGGAATGTTCCCTTTGGGAATTGTCCACAGCAAACTAGAACTGTGGTTGGTGAGGAAAGAGCAGCAGGGAGAAGAAAAATAACAAAAAAGGTCAGAAATTTCAGGGAAATAAAAGGCCCTTTTTCTTCTCTATACTGAACACCAAGTTAACAAGGTTTAATGTTTGTTGATCCATTCTATGCTACTTTCTGCATATCCAGACCCAACTGAATGAAAACCCAAACAATTACTGTGTAAGCCCATGCTCAACCTCCCCATTCCAAAAAGCACATCAGCATATGGTTACCTTCACACATGTGACACAGACCCCTTGACTTTAACTATTAGACTTAAATATCTGATTAAAATTAAGGACACATCCTTGAGTAGAGGCTCTTATGCTTGTAGCCAACACATATCATCCTGAAGTAGACAAAAGCATGAGTCCTAGCACACTAACCCAAACTTTGAAAATAATGCCTTGAACTTCTCATTCCTTAAATAATTCAAAGACTAAATTATTTTTCTTTTTTTTCAGTATTTTCAGGTTTCATAGTAAAGAAAAAAAAAGCTTCAAATGTTTGCAACAAGAATATGTTTTCAATGTGCTTCAGAGGAACAAAAACATTAGTCTTTTTTCCTTTCTTTAGAAGACTTTTTTTAAGAAAATCTCCTTCTAATTCTACAAGGAAAAGCATGCCTGTGTGAATTTAAGATGCTCATGAGAAGAGTTTGGTATTATTTTATTAACTCTTTAAAATTAATGTTTTTGCTTTTTAAATCACTGTCACAATACGTGAGAGTAAGATTCCTCCAGTGCTTAGAGTTAGCAGCCCCATTTCTTCGCTGCAGGAGACTCAATAAAGATGATAATTTTGGAGCTTTTTTAACATAAAGGTTTTCAAATTTGAGATTACCTATTGATTTTATCAAGAAACTCCTCAACTATATTCTGGTAGGAATAAAATCAGATTTTTTTGATTTCAGTAAGAATCAAACTGGTGTTCTGGAAAGAGAGACTCAAAGCCTGTTCCTTAATCTCTAAAGTATCCTTTTCAGCTTGAATCCACTGTTTACTCTGTAGTATTTTCCATATCAACATCATATGTAGCACTCCATATGGAAACAGGACAGTACAACAAAGGGATTCTTGCAGAAAATTGGAAAGAGGTGTTCGAAGGAAAACCAAGGGAAAATAAGGCCAAATGATCGGGGAAAATGATTACAGTGTTTTTCACTGATGTGAAAAAGAGAAAAATATAATTATCGCAAACCATGCTGTGATTTCAACCATCCTTTAAAAACCCTGGGATCGTGATATAATCTAATCTCAACAGTAGCAGTAGCAATAACGCTCCGAATATATGTGCAAGACTGCAGGACTTGTTATCCTGAGGTCCTCAAGGCAATCGAGTAACATTCAGCTCCATGCTGTGAGAGCATTTAGGGATAATATTACCTTTCCCTTACTTCACTGAGGCAGCTCTTTAGCAGCACGTGTTTGGAAAAGAAAGGGAATGCACTGCCTGTCTGGTAAGTAACATAATCAGTCATAACTGATAAATTTGAGGAATTTCTAGAGCTGCTGGGCTCTTACCAAAACCCAACATGGTTGCTGTTGGCCTCATTCTGCTTTATATTACACAGGAGAGATGTGGCCATCCCAATGCCCATGAAGCAAGAGTTCAGTACTGGGCATTCAGAAGATCTCTAAGCTTTGAAGTATATTGATGGTACATAATGTCTGAGAGCTGCCGAAAGCAGGGTACAGCCATTAGGCAATTTGAACTGGGATATCTGCTTTCAGCCCACAGCTTTGTGGTATTCACTTACATCAGGAACACAGTTGTTCGGTCTGAACACAGGAAAAATGTTTTGGTAAACCCAATGCTTCTCCAATTCTTTCTTCTATTATGACTTTATGAGCAAGGAACAGCTCTCTGAAAGTTTAATACCGAAAGAGTTATACTGGCATAAAACAGGCATGAGAACAGATACATTAAAGCTTCAGTCAGGCCTGCTTTAGAAATAAAAAAAAGTACAATAAAATCTGTATCTAGATCAGTGGAGTGTTTTCTACAAAACCAGCCTCACCTGAAGCGATCTCTCAAATAGCACATCTTTCTCTAGGTGGAAAAAGCAATCAGTCTGTAATTAGGAGCTGCCTCTAAAGTATCTGATGCTACAAAACCATTTGCTATTAGAGGTAAGATACAGCAGTGGTTGGAAATAGGAATCACAGAATCACAGAATTGCAGGGGTTGGAAAGGACCTCTAGAGATTACCGAGTCCAACCCCCCTGCAGAGGAGGCTCCCTGCAGCAGACAGCACAGGTAGGCGTCCAGGCAGGTCTTGAATATCTCCAGAGAAGGAGAATCCACAACTTCCCTGGGCACCCTGTTCCAGTGCTCCATCACCTTCGCTGTGAAGAAGTTCCTTCGCATATTGGTGTGGAACTTCCTATGCTCAAGTTTATCGCTGTTTCCCCTTATCCTGTCCCCACAGACCACTGAAAAGAGGTTGGCCATGTCTCTTTGACTCCTACATTTAAGATATTTATAACTATTAATCAGATCACATCTGAGTCTTCTTTTCTCATGGCTGAACAGACCCAGGTTACTCAGCCTTTCTGCACAGAGGAGATGCTCCAGGCCCTTTATCATCTTTGTGGCCCTCTGCTGGACTCGGTTTCCAAGAGATCCCTGTCTTTTTTGTACCAGGGAGCCCAGAACTGCATACAGTACTCCAGGTGAACACAGTAAGGTGGAGGATCACCTCCCTTGACCTACTGGCCACTCTCTTTTTAATGCACCCCAGGATCCCACTGGCCTTCTTGGCCACCCAGGCACACTGCTGGCTCATGGCCAACCTGTCATCCACCAGGACCCCCAGGTCCTTCTCCGCAGAGCTCCACTCCAGCAGGTCATGTCCCAGTCTGTACTGATACTCACGGTTATTCCTTCCCAGGTGAAAGGCTTTACACTTGCTTTTGTTAAACCTCATCTGGTTTCTTGCTGCCCAGCTCTCCAGTCCATCCAGATCTTGCTGAATGGCAGCACAGAATCGGTGAGTCTTGATCATATAATCCAAGCCAAGTTTAGAACACCTTCATAGTTAATAACTGCAGTGGCCTCAGGGGAAGCCATATGATCTCGGTCACATGTGTGCTTCAAATAAGAGGCCAGACATCTTTCTGAAAGTATGCTACAGCTCAAGCATAAATTATTTTGCCTGAGAAAGGAACCACTGACCAGGTCCTAGTGGTTTTGCTAGGCAGGCGGTCATGTTACCCCTTCCCAGCAGGCCCTCTAATCCTAAAATGCCCAGCATCTCTTAGGTAACACAGACTGCAAGGCACTGCAGACTGTGCAAGCGACAGAATCGCAGTGGTGCTCTCAGGTGTGTACTTCTGCCCATCTGAGGAGCACTTTTGGGCAGTCAGAGCCCTGGCTGGGGGCTGCATGCTCTGAGGGCTCAGTGGTGTATTTGCATTTTGTCTTCAGATAGTATCAGCAATACCATCATTTTCTTACTCACAGTGAGTTATATTATGCTCATCAATCTGATTTTGATGACATAGAAAAAAGAGAGTGAAATAATTGTGGATAAAAGCAAATAAAAATGCCATATTTTTAATATAGAGTGATGATCCAATATTTTCTTTGTGACTTGAGAACTACTTGCTTCACAGGAGTTTTCAGAAATAAAATAAACTTCAGTTTCCTTAAAACAAACTCCGCATTGTTGCCTTATGAACAAAATTGGATTTTTATGTCTCATAAGGTTTCAATGTAGCATATCTGCTGGATGAAGCATCAGTGTAAGCAAACAGATGGTAGGAGACTTGTTGATTTTACCACAACATATTTGTGCAGGACAGAGAAGGGGAGAAATCAAGAAAGTATCCTTTTAATTTCACATAATCTTAGCCACTTGTCTAATGTAGTTTAACATTCATATGAAATTACTGACAAAACAAAAGAAAATTAACAGTGCCTTTTCATTTTTCAAAACCTAAACATTTATTTAAAATTCTTCAACAGTATGGTCTCTTCCTCAGTTTGTTTATTCTTTGTATCTGAGAGATTTAAGAAAGCACTGATAAATTAGTATTTTAAAGGGGATATAAAAATGGAATGTTGTTTCATGTGTAAATGGAATGAAATGATGAAATACTCCTCCTTGTTGAAAAAGCAGAAGGAGTAACAAGCTAAGTTATTCACTGCTCCTGTCTTGTCTGAACTACAGCATGCATTTCACTTGGCTTCTTCAAACTAGCATCTCTGAGATGTGTTTAAGGTGCTGTCTTATATACGACTCAGAGAAACAGCTGCCTTAAACAGCATGTCCACTCAGTGAGCATGGCTCTTAGCAAAAAGAGAAAAATTAACTTTACTGTTATAGTCTCTCTTTTTGCACTTCTTTTTCATCCCCAGCAAACTGGGCTCCTGCTCTGGAAATACAAAGCTGGACACCTCAGCTCTTACTGGTCACAGAGTAGTCGATCACATTTGGGCTGTCTGTAATGCACTCCTATCCTCAGTCATGTGTTTCACACTCATACTGCATGTGCTTATGATGTGACCAACCATATAGTAATGTGCAGCAAATTTTGAGAATCACTTTCATCATGGTCATAACATTGTAAGATAAGCAGTAATGGCCCTCCACATCACAGGCAAAAGGGAAATGATATGCCAACAATTCCCCTGAAGTGATGGAGAATTAAAATGTCTGCTGCACTTGAACATTCAAGCATGACATTCAAGCGTTCTACATAGTAGAAACTAGGAGTTCTGGAGGTTCAGTTCTCTTTCAACTTTTTTTTACCATTTCTGCAGGGTTTCTACCCAATTTTCAAAATCAAAGTGTCTGCACTTAGTGACCTATATAGGGATTCACTTCCCCTTTTTGCATGCAATCAGTATTCCAGTCTCCTCAAGAGTCTTTCTGGGTCTTGTTGGGTTTAACACTTCTGTAGATGGAGAGTGGGATGTCCCCTGGGCTTGGGCACCAGGCTTTGTAGTCACTGGAGGCAACAGACATTTCTAGACCTCACTCCATCTGAATTATCTTAAACCTTTACCTAGGGATTAAACTGTGCAGGAACTGCCATTTTATGTCCAATGATTAGTTTGGTTGTTGGTATTTATGCTTTCAATGCCTGCAGCCAAAGGAATTGATCAAATTCTTTATTTATTTAGGTCAAATATAAACATCAACAAAGACCTGCCAAATTATCCAATGGAAGATTTGTTCCTTGATTACCATAACAAACAAAAGAGGAATGACCTTCTGGACTTCAGCAAGAATTGTAAGTGATCTGTGTGTCTTAAAATGAGATCATTACTTTTGACTAGACTTAGAAAATAATTTCTCTGCCTCCTTTATGCTTTTCATAAACTGATGGCAATGGTCTACCGAAAAACTTTCAAGAGGATAAATATGAAAAATGGACTGATATTTGTGTGGGTTTTGAAAGGTGCATTCTTACTGCTGCTTCTTAATGCTATTATTGTAAGGAGAATGTTAACAGAATTGCTGGCAGTAGTGAAGATGTTTGTGTTACTAAGCTCAACTCTTAAATTAATTTGACTATCCTACTAAAAATCTTGCTGTCTGCAATTGTAAAAAAGTTTCTGGACCATCTTGATTCTGCAGTATCAACATGTGTCAGAAAATAAGCTATTTCTCCAGACAGAAATTCAAAAATTGGCCCCAATTTCAGATCCACAGTTGCTTAGGGGAGTTTTGCATAGAACAACTCCATTTGCTTTCAGCTATCCAAGCCCACTAGCTTAGAAACACTCCTTATTCATGTACCTCTTCCTTGAAGAGACCATCTAGTCTGCCCTTCCAGAGCTTTTCCAGAGCATAAGCTGTTATTTTGACTGATGTCCTGAAGCTCCATATGCACACATGGAAGTATAGAAGTTGTTTCCCCTTACCTCCTACCTGACATTCATCATCCTTGCCACTGTCTAGAAATTCAAAACGATACCCTTGTTCTCTCCTTCTAACGGCTTTAGGGAAGGAAGTGTCAGCACCTGGAAGCGTATACACAAGACCAGATAGACCAAGGACCAAACATGGCTTTTTGTCTCCTGCTTTTAGACATGAATGGTGTCCAGTGATAGTGAAAGGGCAGAGCACCCTCCAAGACCTACTCTGTAGCAGTCATTCTCTGATAAATGGCTACTGATTTCAGCCAAATGTCAGAGATGGCATTGCATCAGCAGCACTTGGAAAAATGCACTGCATCCACTGGAGTCAGGCACATCTCCACCTGTGCTTCAAGTGCATCTTATGCTTGTGAACCTATACTAACAACATATTGCTTAATTTGTGATGGGCACTAGTCAATCATGCATGGGAAAAGCTGGAGCAAACATCACCTTCATCTGTCTAGACACCAGTCCAATATCTGAACCAGTGAGGAGGGTGTTAATTACTTCTTTCAAGGCATCCCTTTCTATTTAACTTGCTGAGGCTTACTTCAGATCAACACAAGCATTGTACCTTCTCCTTTTCACTCTATAGCCAACCTGCAGGATCAGTCTTTACCTTAATGAGTTTCACTCTTCCTCCCTGCAGTGATGTTGAAGCCTGTGACTCCATAAGCCACAGCAATAAGTGACGGGAACATCCAATGAGCCAGCATGCTCTTGCTCAGCAGCTCTCACCTAACTCTCCCAGTTACCCAGCTTGCTTTTACCTGTCTCTTCAGTAAGGTTCTAAAATTGCATACTGAAAATGATGACTCAAAGACTGAAAATTCAGATGTGACTATGAAACGTAAGATGAAATGATGAATAACACGAATAACTCCTAGGGAATATCTAGATATTTGCCTTAAGATAGGGAGAGAGGAAACTGAAAGGAGGCTCCTACCTTCAAAAATTAGATATAATGCCAAGAGGGCTATCTTACATGCCAGATATTTCTGATTATCAGATATTAGCACCCTAGGAAAGCATCACAAGTGGCCTGGATGAGCTGCAGGCCTTTTTGCTTGCAGGACTCAATAAGGAGGAAACCGGAGTCAAACCTTATAATCCATTTTTGTCCCTTCTGTCTCGGAACCAGCTCACACTTCTCACTGCAACCTGCTTATATATATATGTGTGTGTATAATATAATTAAAATAAGGAAAAAAAAACAGTAACACTAACCTTTCTTAGAACACAAAATCTTGCAGTGTTATGCACATCATAGAAATATACCTGCTGTGTTCCTAGCATATCATGTATTTTTTTCAGCAGAAAAATTGGCTAGACTCTAAATGCACCAATGTGTCTTCATTCATCTCAGTGTGCTGTAAATGCGGTCCTTTTAATTCTCAAATTTGAGTCCACTGGAAAGTGACTTCTGTCAGCATTACTTCTTAAGTATCTTGTTATCAGCCCAGGAACACCGTTACCTGCTGCCAATATCACACTGCACAGTGAACACTTCAGACATCAGGGGAATTTTATAATATGATGAAAGTTACACATTCCACCAGAACAGTGCTCATCTTTTCCCCTTTATCACATGATAATAGTGCAAAGATTGTTCTTGATGAAAGTAGGCTTGGGAGAGGGCTTGGATTTGTATATTTTTGTCAGTGGCGGTGGTGGGGTGGGGTGTTTGTTGTGTATTTTTTTGTTTGTTTTGAGGGAGCAGAAAACAGAAAGGCAAAAAAGTCCAAATTAGGACTTTCAGTACTTTTGCAGCCTGATACAGATCAGTTAAAATACATCAGTTAGGACACTTCCTTAGCATACTTTGCCCATTGCTGTCCTGAAGATTTGTGAGCATGGTGCACACATTACAGAATGTTGTCTTTGCGCTGATTATTTATAATGATAACACACTGACACTCAAATTACACTGTGTTCTGCCTGCTGCCTTCTATCTTGTCCTTCCCTACAAGTAACTCAGAGGTAGGATGTTCATGAGTTTGTAAAGCGCCTATTGCTGCAAACAATAATAAGAGCTATCAATTAGGAGCAGTTACTTACACTTTGTTTAATCTCTGACGGATTCTTATAAATATTTACACTAGAAGAGTTGTCAGACCGAATGCTGGAAATTACTGGCATCTTCCCAGAAGCCAGAAAGGAAAGAGAAAAGAAAAGAAACCCACTCACTGCATTCTTCCATGGAGTTTTAGCAGTCAGGATCTGCATTCTGTAACATGGTGGCACCGAGCACACGTGCCTCCACCTCCACCGTGTGGGAGGCACACAGGGGTCTCAAGAACCACAGCTGTGCATGTGAAGGAGGTGTGAAGGAGGGACAAGAGTGCAGGGCAGCAGCGAGAGGGGGTGGACCCAGAGAGGGACCAATGTACCAGACAAGTGCTCAGTGCATGAGGCCCTGGCAGCAGGAGGAGGGGATGGTGGCTGCACTGTGGCCATGCTGCTGGTAAAGGGAGACTTGAGGCGAGAGGCATTTGTGCAGTTCTTTATCTCTCAGCGCCACACAGCAGGTCACAGAAAGACTCAGAGGGTTGTTGTCTTACTTTGGAAAAAATTCCACTGATTTTAAAATTAGAGCTTTGCCTGAATAAGGATCTGTGAATTTGTCCAGATGTAGAAGTTTTCTGTAGTATTTGCCATTGTAAGGCCCTGCCCTGATTTTGAGACGTGCGTGTGTGTATGTGAATGTGTGTGTGTGTATGAATGCAAGTGCGAGAGGGAGAGAAATCTCACTGCCTAAAACTGTTCTGCCAAAATAAACTTTGGAGCATTTTATAAATTAACTCTGCTCTGTGTGTTTATTTTTCTTGTGGAGATTCTAAAAGGAGACTGTTCAACTCATCTTATTAGGGGCAGCATTTTTTTTTTTTTAAGAGAAAAATAAGTTCCTACTCTGCACTGGAAAGTATTTGCTATTTTCAGCTAAAAGTATTCTTTCCTTCTGACCTGGCATATTAGATAAGATTTATATTTCTGACCTGACATTAGGTAGTTAAGATTTATTCTTTTATATTAACTTTACTGAGCTTGCAAGCTATTCATTTACAGCATGGGGAATATATTTATAGCAGAAGCAAAGAAAGTTCACTACAAAGTAGTAAAATATGTTATTAGGAGTGTCCCATAGACTGATGAAAATTGTGAGTACCCTTGCAGCTGGCTCCCTTCTGGCCCTTTTTTCCTTCTTTGTTATTTCAACTTTAAAATTTGAATTTGAAGTCAGTTTCAATGGCGAATAACTTAAAAGAGTCCAGATGATTCTAATATATCCACGTATATATATGTATGCATATGCTGTGATTGAGAGGTGCAGGGAAAGGGATAACAAGTGACTTGAATTCTCTCCGTGTTCTGCTGGCAATGACCCAGGCATAAGGAACACTGGACCCTGCTCTCCTGCCAGTATAAATCAGGAGTAACTCTACTGAGTTATGAAATTGGTGTGTGAGTGAGAGCTGAATCAGATCTATAGCTCTCCTATATCCAAAGGTGTGGGCCCAGGCAATCTGTTAATTTCCAATTCACTTAAAGAGGAGAACTGCAGACTCTGATGGAAATCTGGAAGCACTTCAAGCCTCTGTAGACAGAATACTGGAAAGCTAAAGGCCTCCTATTGAAAAGAACAGTGATAAAACCTCCCATTAACTTCAATAAGAGCAGAATCAGGCCTAAAAATGGCTGGAAGCCAAAGAACTGGATGGCTCATGAAGTAGGTAATAGGAGATTATGACTTTCACCAATAAATCACCAATGCAAACCTGGCTGCACTTGGTTTAGACTCAAAATTGCTTTCATCTGATGTTTGTTTGAAACTGTCCATGTTGTAAAGCCTTCAAGAAGAACTGGCAGTCATGATAGCTGTCTCAGCAAGAGGCCGACGGCTGGATGGGGTGTGGTATCTCTTCCATTCCCACGTCATCAGAGGGAGTCCATCTTAACAAGAAGCAAGAAGCACTGGCCTGCCCATAGAGAGAGCAGTGCTTGGGTTCTGTCATTAACCAGAGGTTTTCTATTTCAGAAACTGTCAGACTAACTCTGTAAATTCACTTAGACTGAGTGTAGTGGGGGAGGGGGTTACTGCTCTATAGCAAGCCAAGAGGAGGAGATATTTTCATTTGTAGATATTATTCAACTGCTGTCACAAGAGAGAATAGAGATATGCAGAGCTTTGAGGAATTCTATGTGTCAGAGAAAGGGCTTGGCATACAGAAAGTTAGGACGATTGGGCATTACGAAAGCTGGGAATTGCTTATAGAGTGCAACACATAGCAGTTTGGCTGTTAAACTCTACTGCCAATCCATTCTACAGCTGAGAAGGAGAATTTTATAAGAGTCCTGCTGAACTGAGATCAGTTATTCTGGTATCTGAGCATTTAGTAGAACTCTGACAAAGTTTTGGGGAAACATTATGGGGAGCCTTATGGGGAGGACTTTCCCCTTCCCCCAAGTATTTTTGCAATTGGTGAACATTTTCTGCTGGTCTCCGAATGGTCGTGCCCTGCTTCTTGGAGAGCAGTAGACAAACTGGGTGAATGTTTTGGTACTCGTGCTTGGTCAAACACTCCCAGCTATGTTTGATGTCAGCTTGTACATTCACCACTTCCCAAACAGGAACTTTCATGCTCTTGCATTTGATAGCCCTCAGGGCTATGTATTTCATTACAACACACAAACTTTTCCAGCTCACTTCTTACTTTTCTACCAGGCCATGTTTGACAATTGCTCCAAAGATTCACATCTTTGTGTACATGCAGAGATTCATAGCTTATTTTTACAGTGTGGCTTTGTAAATCAAAGGAGTCATTCACGACTACTTTTTTTTTTTTCCTCACCCAGAAATCCACTGCTAGAATCAAGTCATCACACTATGGCTCAGTGGCATTTGTTCCCTTTTCACTATTTTTCCTCAAGACCCTGGGCTCAGAACCACAAGTTGCAATAAACTGTGGCTTGGCATCAAAAGGGAGTGGTGAGGGGGGAACTTGCTTAAAGCTACTAAAAGCGAGTGTGGGCATGCAAACACTAAGAGAGTGCTCCCATTCTTAGCTATCCACTGTCCATGCTGGCCGGGCCTCGTGGATGTTTCCATTCTGCGAATTACTTCAGTCACTACTTTGAGAAATAGAAATGAAGTTCATAAATATAGAAAGAGGAGGAAGGAGGAAGGTTGTTAATTGTAGCTGAGGAGATAACAGAGCAGGAGAAAGCTCAAGAGCGTTGGATAAAGTGAAAAAGTACAGCATGGATAAAACAGTGAAAGGATCCCTCCCACACTTCTAAATGGCAAATCGCAGCTGTACTTTGACAAAAGAGGGTGGAGTAGCCTCATGACCTTTACCAGCACCTCACGAAGAAAAGTGCAGATTGCATTGCTGCTCCTTTCCTCACTGAGTGAGAACAAAAATCCCCCACCAACCATCATGGTTTTTTTTTTTTGTTTTGCTTTTTTTTAATAGCCTGTATAAACATCTAGGCTGGAGTCTGACAATATGCAAATTTTATGTTGGCAGTGCTCTTTGAGCTATTTGCTGCTTGACAATAGTTGCAACTAGAAACAGAATGAATCCCTTAATCTTTATGAGATGTTTATTCTGCTTAAACCAGCTCCCAATAAAAACAAGGCCAAGACTCTAACTGAAAACCCTATGTTAACCTGCCATGTACCTTATGATCATGGCACTTCTCTAATAAAGGACACAAAAATTACTACTCCCTGATGTTCCCTCAGCACATACACAGACACATATACACATGGACATCCCCAAATAACGTTAGCAGCAGTGCTGCTCAGTTGCTATGGAGAACATGAAGACCCTTCTCCAGCACCATCGATCTCCCCTGCCCAGAGTCCGTCTCAAGAAACATTGTTTTTCTCCTCACTGACTAAAATTCCCAACCCAGTCATAGATGCCTTATGAGAAGCCAGAAAGCTTTTGCCTGCGTACAGCCCAAAAAGAAAGGGTCCATTTAAATATCTGGTATAGTTTTAAGCACACCAGGCTAAACAAAAGAAGAAGAGGCTCCCCTACCAAGCTTCCAGTGCAATTATTTTTAATTGAGAGTTTGATTTAAATGATTTTGTTTTCTGTGACAAAACAGACCATAAAAAGAGTAGAAGATGAGTTTTCAGACAGACCAAAAGGATTTCAAAACTTTTTCGTACCTGGGATAACTGACTCCTTTTACTTACATTTTAAAATAATTTCAAAGTGAAAATACTTTAAGAATATGTCAAGACCTTTAATCCTTGCTTATGTCTATGTGAGTTTGTTTGCATATATTTATGTAAAATGTGTATGTAGATAAAAAATATGAATGTGTAGCAGAGAAGGGAAAAAGAGTTGGCTAAACATATGAGCATGTATAAATACATTTTCAATCAAAATTATGAATTTTGCAAAGAGTTTTAAACACTATCCTGCTTTTTTGGTAGGTATGTAGTTGTTTTTTTTTTTTGACATTTCTGTCAAGTGCTATGTATGCTAATGGTTGAAAAGATCTTTTTAGCAGATCATAGGCAAATGCTGTGTTAAGGGTTTTTCCAGCTCAAGGATGACAGCCTGTGTGATTCTAGGGAATAAAATACATAAAACAGAGAACAGGGAGCCAGTGAGCATGAGACAGAAGATTATTCTGAATAAGCTCTCTTATATGTGATACTGTAATTTCTGTGGCTGACCTCTTTTGGATGTGTCCAAGCTCTCTGCATTCCCCAGATGAAAATCGCAGGCCCTATTTGATGCTTACAACAGTAACCACAGGCAGCTGGAGAACCAGGACAAAAGGTTCGACCAGGAAGTTCCACAGATGAATAACCTGACTTTTCAGCAAGTTATGAAAGGCTTCAGAAAGGATTATGGATCGACTTTTGTAATGCTCAGTGGTCTTTTAGTGGTAGTAATGGTTTGTATCCTACTTTTTCTTTCATAATCAATGAAGCCGGGAAATGCAAGAGAAGACAATTCATTTGATTAATCTATTTTATCAGCTGTAATTTACAATGAGGAAGAAATGGACTTTCCTGCTAGCTGTGAAATTGTGTCACTTCAGAAAGAGGTGAATAGCAGCCTGTTCTCATCTTGGAGGGGTACAATTCTCATTTCCTTCTGTGGAGAGCCAGATCCCAGCAAACAGGAATAAGACCCACACCCCGTGCTTCTAACGTCTGTAAATCTGGGGAAGACTTGTGTTCATTAGTATCCAACCACAGCACATAGATAAATTGCAAAGGAAAGCCTATGTGAAATCTCCCCCATAATTTTCATGTTCATTAAGAGATCGGGCCCACTTGGACCTTCGAGAGAACTCATAACTATAACATACTTCACCATTTGCTACATTTCTTCTCAAAATATATTTAATTTAGAGCTAGGAATGTAACAGCTTACTTGTTCTAAGGCATACATTTGAAAGAAGATGTTTCTTTAAAGCATGATTAACATCTAAGTGAGTTACTGAGAAGAAAGCACGTGGTATCCATTTGTGGAAGAAAATTAGCATTCTCAAATCATATGAATTTTGTAGGTTGTTGGCAGAAATTAATGATACCAACAGAGAAAGGAAAATATTTTTGTCCACGATCTGTCCAGGGGAATTTGTTTTTATATTTGTTACTCAGAATAACTTTGGTCTTTTCTTAGAAAATAATATGTGACCTCAGCAGCCATGTGGATGCCCCCTTGCTGATATTAACTTACACCTGAATCCTACTGATAAACTCTTACACTGCTGAAGCTTTCCCTCAATTGATATGTTAAATAGCACATTTAAGATGTTTTAGCCCTAAAAGCCGGGCTTAAAAATGCCTGTCCAGGATGCAGCCCAAGTTACAAAATTCTACACTCTCATACAGAATTCCAAGGTCAGTTTTAATATGCACTCAACTCCGAAACTCATTAACCATTCAATTCTTCATAAAGCAGAAACCTAAACCACAAATGTGTTATCTTGTTTTGGACCACAAAACTGAACATAATTCTTTGCAAAATATCAAATCATGTAATTTATTTACCTTTCCTGCTTTTACAAGCCTGTCTATTATATTTTATGACATCTGTGGATGCTATACCCAGTGCAAGAAGGTCTTATCTTAGTTGATTAATTTTAATTCTGTGTTTTACTAAAACTTTCTGCAATCTTCGTCCATCTCCATGGATTTACTAAATATATGCACTTAACATCCTCTGACTTCCATGTTAAATAAATATCTCTTGGTCCCACTTGGTTCTCTTTTGAGGGAGTAATTCTTCATTCAGCAGTGTAACATAAAGCAAAATAAAAACAGCAACCTCTTATTCAGTGGCAAAGAAAAAGTGTGGTGAAATTGATTATGAACATTCTAGGAAACAAGGTTATGAAACGCTTGCCGACACTGGTATTCGTAATCTTCAGGAATAAGTGATCCAATAATGCAGGGCAAGTGTGTGTGGGAGGCAAGCTCTGAAGAAACTGGCCGTTTTCCTCTCTCTGACCAGTTGAGCTGTTATGAATAAAAAATGTTGTTCCTAAAGGAACCTGTAATAAATCCTGTTGGGAGTATTACATGTGCTGATAACATCCATAAACTTTGTAAACATATTAAAGCGTCAGGTTTTAGTAGCTCTGGTTCATGTGGATGTTTGTAAATGTTAGCAAGAAATGCAGTGGAAATCTTGTTCCACCAGCTGGTTGCTCCTGCATTTCTAGTTCACAGGAGAGTCTTCTCCCCTTCCCTCCTCCAAGGAATATTGTTCCTTGCTTCACAGGAGGTCAGGGAAAGACATTAAAAGCCTACTTCTGCTGTAACTTCCCACCAAACCACTGTCACCAGGGAAGCTGATCCCTTGTGAGTTATTTGGAGAGAAGCAGGGCAGACGAGCTGGTGATCAGTAAGGGATTTATGCTGTTCTGAATATCACTCCTTTGCACAGCGATGCTCTCAGTCGATGCTTTGGTGTCAGTAGTGCTAGCAGACCGGAGAGAGGCATCCGAGTTACCTTTTAGTGCATGGAAAGCATAGGGGGCCTCCAAAAGAGGGTAACAGGAAATGCTACTCTGAGCAAGGAGTTCTTAGCTGGGGCCAGAAACTGTCTCAGATCTTGGCTATCTGTGGTGTTTGGCACTGGTACCTAGCCCTGCAAGCCTACACGTTCTTTAACAGTGTGAAGGAGGCCGCACGCTTTTCTTTGAAACACAGGAAGGAGCAGCCTTTTTACCCTTAATGTATCCAAAACCTTAGCAGCAAAAATATTCACCTGGAGTTGGAAAACGACGTTATCTCACATGCTCAAGTTGATCTTCCCAAATAAACTGACACTTATTTATGTGTCATCTCAGACAGTCTGGCTGCAGCCAGCAGCACAGGAGAGAAAAGGATCGGTGAGCTGTTACAGGGACGTATATGTGCATGACCATATTCTCACATCTCGAAGCAATCCCCGGCAGGATGGCAAGACCCGTGTTATCTTTGGAAGAAATTTGTTTCGTTATTTTTATTATTCAGCATTATTTATTTACTGCCTTTTTTACCTGGGGTTTCTTTAAGAGAAAATGTCAGAAGAGCACTGAGCTCAGAAGTCTCCCATGCCAGGTGAACGCTCAGTGTGGGCAAGCTGACATCTCACATAGAAACAAAGAACCACCTGAGAACTGCCCGCTTCAAGGGTGAGGTGGCAAGTCAGCTGGGCTTTGAAAGCAAGGGACTCAGGTGTTCAGATCCTGCCCCAGACACACCTTTGGCATCTATGTCCCGCTCTTGGATCTGAGCCTTGCTGTTTCTCCCCTAGCACTTTACAGGAAGCCACAGAAATCACACATCATTGCCATTCCAACACCCATCAATGAGCTCCTGTTTTATTTTACAGTGCCCCAAAATCTGCTTTACCCTGCAGGAAACATCCAGCACCTGAAATCCCACATCTCGAACCTTTCAAGTTTCAACGCAAAATGTGTCACGACACAAAGCCAACACACAACAAGAAGCCTGAAAGAATGACATCTGTAGCAGCATGCTACTATAGCTCCATGTAGACCTGTGGTTCAGGGTTTTACTTTCATTTAAGAGTATCACCATAAGCATCCCATTAAGTTCTTCCTTGTAATGACTCTGCTGTGGGGAGCAAAAGCACTGCGCAATGCGGGAAGCGTGGTGCCACCCCAGGCAGAGGTCAGGGCCCCCTGCCTGCCTCTCACCCCCCTGCTCCAACCCCTGCAGCTCAGTCCCCGTGCGGATAAGTTTTGCAGCTCCTTTTCTTGAATGGGGGCCATTTTTAATCACGCGAGTAAATAACAATTTAAAGTGCATGATCTAGAATTCATAAGCTAGAAATCAAAGCACAAAGATGTTTATTCATCAACTATTCTATAGCCATAGCACAATTGTTCTTTTTGTTCTTTAAGTAGAGTTCCTCATCTCACTGCTAACAACAAAAATATGGCTAAAGCAACTGCTAATAAATCCCATTGGATTTCATTATGACAAAGTGTCCAGTAAGTAATTGTTTTGCCATTGTCAGAAGCCCAGTTACTCAATTATTTATTAAAAAAAAAGTTGTAGATCTTTTTTTGAGAGCCAGAGCATGTTTTGCATGAACAAATACTGCAGTATTGTTTGTGGTAATAGCAGACAGATTTGTGTTTAAAAACTTGTATGGTTTCAGCTGCCTCTTCTCATCTGATAAGATTGCTTTGTTCTGAATTATTTTGGTAAAAAAACTGGCAAAGCATTTTTGAATTGTTCAGAATCCAAAATTAGAAATGAGACAAAAATATTATTTTTTATTAGTTTTACATCTCTTTCACCAGACTTTCGCAACTTTTAATTTAATTTCAAGAGCAAAAGGGACAATTTATTATGGGGAAATAAGGTTCTCAGGAACCCCCATGGTTTTAACGGATAAGTTTTCCCGTTAGTCACTGCCTATAAATGATTGAATATGAAGCGATAGGCAGCTTATTAGTGTTAGTGGGTAAGAGCCATAGTCCAGCCAGCATGCTTGTTTTATTAACTGGACGGGAAAATGAACGGGCTAAGCAACAGATAATGACTAAGTCCCATTTTTAAGTCCCAGCTCAATTTCTGTTATTAGAATTTCCATTGTCTTCAGAAAAAAAAAAAAAAAGAAAAAACTGAAAACAAAAAAACTGTACAACAAGAAGGAATGTACCAGGGATTTGCAAAAGCTGGATACACTGAAAACAGGCTTAAAAGAACAAATTCATCTCAGCATTAGCTGCACTGGCTTCAGTTGGCTCAATAAGTGAAAGTAGTAAAGTAGCTGTCATTTCCATATGCTTAAGAAAGAGGTTGCCTCCCAAGCAGATGATATGTCAGAGTTGTGAAAGGTACAGAGCATTGTTTTTTCCTACGTAGGTATCGTACACATTTGGATAATGGCATTTTGCAAGTATTCTGGCACAGGAATCCTTCAAAACTCAAAATCTTTCCTGAGGTCCTGCAGAAAAAGAGCTCTCTGCAGCTCAAGGAAGTCCACAGGACTTTCTCCACTGAAAACTGTGGAGGCAGGTTCAAGCTCTGAAGTCGTCACATTACTAATAGCAATATTTTGTTCTGTCTGCAAAGAGAAATATGACTTTTCATATATCTGCTGATACACCATCAATGGCTTTAAGAAGTTGCGATGTTACGTGTATTTACAGTTTTGCGGAACTTTTAAATAGACTAAGAAATGCCTTCAGCAGCTGGAAGGAAAACAAATGAAAGTTATCACCATTTCAGATGTCAGGTATGAAATGGGAACTGGTCTGTAGCGTTCTTTACTCTCGCGTGCCGACGCTCTTAGGAGACATGCCGCTCCACCAGCAGCTGGTATGCTTCAAGCACGGGTCTACATGCACACAGTTATAAAAAAAACAACCCAAGCAAGCTACCCTATAATTCTTCTAATGCTTTCAGCAAGGGGTAGGGCTTTTTCACTATTTAATTATTTGAGAGATCACTGCTATGCAATCTGTTCGCAGTTTATGAAAGTATGATGAAACTGTTCTACGGCTGCTTTTGCTTCTGATGACTGTCATAGGAATTTTACAGTATTTCAAAACACACAGGGGCTCATCCACAGACGAGAAATATAGTTTCATGGCAAAACAAAGATGCACTTGTCACCAGCAAAGTATTTACTCTGACAATTCAAAGATGCAGCCATCACCAAAAAATAAAATGGATCAGTGGCACATAAATATTCTGAAAGAGAGCTAACAGTGAACAGTTTAATCTTGCCCCGGGACAGACTCAGTTCACTTGATGGCTACTGCGCAGCCAACATCTGCCCTCAGATATTAAGTGATTTCTTTAAAAAAAAAAATCAGTAATAATGTCTATATTATGTTTAGAATATACTGTATCACCCTCTGTGCCATGCCGACCCCAAGCATACATATTGGTGCTAGAAATTGATAGTGAACTGCTAAAAAAGTTGTTCCCAAAGCACAATATTATTTTAATTACTAATGTAATTTCTCCTTTCTTTCTTGGGACAAAGGCAGGAGGCAATGCCAACACTGGGCACCATGGACCACCAGCAGTGCACATCATGGCAGCTCTGCTCCCAAACTGCAGCTCCGTAAGTCACGCCGATAGCTGTACTCTCAGATGTAGGACCGTGATATGAGCGCAGGACTTTCTATCTGTCTGCTGTCACTTTGCTTACTTTGGTGATTCCCAAATTTAGGCTGTGGCTCGTTCGCTGTCCGTGGGGTCACAGCAAACGCTCTGGAGGTCACTGGCAGAACCACATCAAACACTGCTCCATTTCCGGCAGTTAAAAGGTCAATGAGAAAGGTGCACAACTGTCGGTGTTGAGCGTGGAGGGCCGGTGGTGGTCTGCAGAGCCAAAACACTTTGGAACTATTGACTTAATCCTACTTCTTTCCTAAGAAAACTACTCACTGGCAGATACACAGAATTTCCCATTTGTTGGTATGCTAGTCTCTACTTGTTGCATATTAATCTCTCTTGTAGGACCCCAACAAGCAACTCAATTTGTTAATCTTAAGTGCTCTTATCAGAACGAACACAGACATCTCTTGGCTAATGGCATGTTTGCTTTTGAACTTTTATTGATTACGTCCGCTACGTCTATTTATGGACGCAACCCCCGTTCGCACCCCACTGTTGACTTCAGACGAGTTCCACCTCTACTTCTGCTCCACCAGCAGCACATTTACAATTTGTAGTGGGACAGAAATTGTGGATACTCCAACTTGTAACTTCAGTGGGAGTTTGGGGGAGAATGCCCAGATTTTTCCCCAGTAAAGATTACTCTGCCCATAGGTACAAAATAAGTAATGCACCAGGCCCTTCCGATGGGGGAAATTAAGAAAGAAATTTCAATTTACATGAGCTGAGAGTTTGGTGCAGCATATTCCAAATTAGTCAGCTCGAGCTTTGTTATTCTTTTCTCTTAAAATGTGGTAGTATACAAAATAACACATAGGATAGGGCCTCGGATATTTAACAAAGTGAAGTAACAGAAGCTCACTGGTTCATGGCTTGATGAAAATAGTTTGAACTGCATTTGAAATACATAGGTGGGATGGAAAATTGGAAGCACTTCCCAAGCAGTGGGTCTGGGACTTATGTTTAAAGGAGACTGATCGGGAAAAAGAGACAGAAATCCAGAGAAAGTCTTCATGTAACAGATGAATCAGACAGGTGTCTTTTCTACCACACACTGTCACTTTTTCAAGTGGCAGCATCCACTAAGAAAGATCCACAGATTTTTATAGCTGAAATAATCAGTGCAAATAGTGTCCTTAGCCTCTTCTGTAAGAATTTCCATAAACACTTATGCTCTAATTCTCGCTTCACACCCAATAAACAGTAGTGACACCTCAGTGTGTTTTACAGCTATTCCGATCCGAGGACATCAGCCAGACTTCAACCACGTCCCACGTGAGGTGTTCCGATGGGTATGTCCCTTCACTTACAGAGCCACGGGCCAGCTTTCCATCCTGCCTATCTCTAGCCGCAATTCCTTCTGCCAATTGCTCAGCAGTGAGTTTAGCTTTACTCTCGTCTTTTAAACAGAAAACTCTGAGCAAGTTCTCGGTACCTTCCCCACGTTGCACCATCCAGGTGTTTTGTTTTCTTTCTTTTTTTTTTTTTTGGCAGCAAACATCTCCAGCTCTAGCTCCCGAAAATCACGCAGCTCAACGAGTAGGGCTAACACCCAGGTACGACCGCATGAGCCGTGCGGAGCCGAGCACCTGCCGCCGGCTGCCCGCCGCGGCTCAGGACAGCAGAGGTCGCCGCTGGCTCGGCTCTGGGCCCGGCACGGCGCGGCTCGCACAAGGTGCTGCCGGGGCTGTCCCCGCTGCGCGGCCCCGACGGCGGAGAACGGTGCGTGGAACGACCGCGGGGGCGGCCGACTCCCGCCCCCCTGCGGGTGCTACGTCCCTCGGCCGAGCTCCGACGGGGAGCCCCTCGAGTGGGGGGTGGGGGGGGCCACGGCTGCCCGGGCTTAAGGAAGCGAGCGGTTAGCGCGGAAGACCGCGGAGCCGTCCCGTGCCAAGGGCGATATCCGAGCCCCGAGCGCTCGCTCGTTGTGCTGCCGCGGGGATGGGGTGCTGCGGCGCCGGCCCCGCTCCGCTTCGGGGCACGCCGGGTGAATCGGACCCTGCATGCAGAGCGGACAAAAGAGCCTTTCAAGCGCTACTCATGCAGAGGAGAGGAGCAAAAAATAATAACATCAACCCCCGCGTCCCCTCCCTGAGGAAGTAATTCGATGTATTCCTCGCTGACTAAATGCAGGTTACCGCGCTTTATGGCATTTCCCCGCTGTCCGCAGCTGTCAGGGGAAGGGAACGTAAGAGCAGTAGGTGCGCAAAAAGCGCCTATCCCGCGCGATCGGCTGCGGCCGCTCCCCTCGGGAGCCCGGAGCGGAGCACGGCAGGGGCACATGCGCGGCGGCGCTCGGAGCCCTCCGTGGGGCGACCTGTGCCGGGGCTTCGCTCCGTTCCCTTCAGCTCCGTCCCGGAGCAGCCGCCCGAGTCCCCCACCTCCGGGAGCTGCAGCCGCACAGCTCGAGGGCTGCTCCCACAGCCCGGCTCCCTCCCGGCTGCCCGCGGCGTGCATCGGGGCAGCCGGGTCGAGGTGGATGGCTGCGTTCAGCCTACTCGGAATCACTCGGAGAATGAGGCAGCGCTGCTGCCCCGGGGGCTGCCCGGACGGCGACACCGCGGGGGACTCCGCTCGCTGTGAGGCGGGGATCCGTCCCGGCGGATCCTGGCGCTGCCCTCTGCGGCCTCCCCCGATCACCGCAATGTGACCGAGGGGGGACGAAGGTTGTCGGGACATCGCGGCAAAAAGTTACCTGCGCCGTATTCTCCCTTTGGGAAGCGTTAAGAAAACAAGGTTCCGCTTTAGCAGACACTGGCACAGAGAGGAGCACCCTCAGCTCATCCCGGAGCCGGCGCTGCTCATCCCGGTGAGGAGACGGGGAAAAGAGGAAAGAACCGAACCTCGCTCCGTCCCTCCGAACTCCGCGAAACGCGCGCAGGTCCGCTCGGCGCGGGGCTCGGGAACACCGCGGCAGCTCCCGTGCAGGTGGGCGGCATGGCGCGGGGAGCGGGGACAGCAAAGCAGAGAGCCCTTCGCACTTACTTCTTCCCTGTCGCCGTACCCTGGAGGCGTGCTGGCTGCCAATGTATTCCATAAAGTTCAAAGCGATAAAAAACCAAGAAATCAGTCGCAATTGCATAGTAACCCTTTGAGAGTTCCACTTCTCCTTTCCGTTCGTTTTTTTCCTTTCCTTTCGAAAAAAAAACCGAGGCGGCGTGGGATGAGCACAGCGGCACAGATACCTGCGCCGATGTCCAAAGCCAGGCTTGGCTGGGCTGGTGGCCTTTTTTTTTTTTTTTTTTTTTTTTTTTTTTTTTTTGCTTTTGCTTTTTGCGCTTTTTTTTCCCTTTTCTTTCCGTTTTCTTTTTTTTTTTCCTCCTCTTTTTTTTATTTATTTATTTTCCTCGCCCTTCTGCTCTTCCTATACCACTTCAGCGCCGCCCGCCCCGCTGCTACCTGCGGCGGACCTCAGAGGGCACTCAGCAGCCGAGAGGAGCCGTGCAGCCGCCGCCGGGGTCCATGCCGGCAGCATGGTGGGGGGGTGCCGGTGGGCGTGCGGCAGAACGGCCGTGCGTGCGGCGGGCGGGCGAGGTGCCGACAAGGCCGGGCGGGCCGACGGCGGTGCGAGAGGAGTGTGCGAGGGCGGGAGCGCCGGGGGGGCAGGAGGAGGACCCAGCCCCGCCGCCGCCGCTCCGGAGCAACCGCCGGGCGCAGGTGGGCCGGGCCCCCCCCCGCCCGCCGACGGGCAGCCCCCGCCGGGCCGCGTGCGGAAGCCGCTCCGGAGCGGGACCCCGGGGGAGCGGCCCCAGGGCGAGGCGGGACGAGGCGAGCCCGCGGCGCCCGGCACGGCGTGGGGAGCTCCCTCGGGGCGTCCTCCTCCGGCGGGGGGGCCGGGCGGGGGGCGCGGAGGCCGCAGTCGCACTGCCCCCCGCGGCGGGGCGGGCCGGAGCAGGGCTCTTCTCGCCTCCCCTCCGCCGCCGGCTTTCCCGGGATCCCGTGCCCTCCGAGTTGCCCCCCTGGCTGGGGCCGGGTCGATGTGCTGTGCCCTTTTGCAGAGTGGACGGCACGGTGCGGCTTCCCTTTGGCAAACGTGCTCCCGCATCCCTGCTCTAAATGGAGATGGGGAGGCGGGAGTGGGGTCTACAGCCTGACCGGTGCGAGGACTTCAGCCTAGATGCTCCTCTGCCTTCTGCCCCTGAGCGGGGCAGTCCGGGACAAGCCCCTCCGGCGGGAGACGGGGCGCGGCAAAGCAGCGGTCCCGCCGGGGCCGGTGGTGGGGGCGCGGGGCCGGGCCGAGCCGCTGTGCCCTGGGGCGCCCGCAGCCGCCGCCGGGAGCCCGTCAGAGAGCACAGCGGGGACACAGCCGCTGCTGAACGGAGGGGTATCGCGTTTCCTCTCTGCGGCGGGAACCGCTGTTTTGGGGGAAGGGGGGGACTGCAATGGGGAGCGTGAGGCTGATGCAGGGGGAAAGCGGTGACTTCGCCCTTTCTCTCTCCGCTCCTTATCTCCGCGGCTATCGCCGGGAGTAGAGAGAACGGCAGATAAAGCGGTGCTGTTGGCATCGGGACCCCGAGAGCTGCTAGCAGCGGCTGCTGCGTAACCCCGTTCCTCGGTCTCTCCCATCGCTGCCCCGCTCGGAGCTGTGAAATATCCGTACCATAAAATGTAGGGGATTTAAAGGGCGGTGGGAATGTCTCTTTGAAAAGGGCTCTGGGAAAAGTCTTTCTAATCCAGGATACTTGAGCCGGATGGGATGGGATTGCCGGAGAGGCATAACATAAAAGTAACGCGGCGGGCGAGTTGCGGGGCTGCGCGGGCACGGGGAGAGCGCGTTCCCCTCGGGTCGAGTTCGGGTTCGGGTTTGTTGGGGATGGAGCCTTCCCGCGTGCCGGTGCGCATGGGGACAGTTCCGATATTACTGAAATGTGTGGAAGGAGCTCGTTCCAGAGCAAGGCTCTGGCGTGCAGTGCCGTGTTTATGTCGCTCATCCCGAGGAGATATCGGTGGCAAAATTCAGGCCGACATCAGCCCGGCCGAGCGGGGCCGCGCAGCTGCGGGGCGGTGGGAGCGGGAGCGGGGCCGGGAGGGCCGCAGCGCCGGAACTGGGAGCGGTGGGCCGGAACGGCTCCTGGGGGGCTCCGTGCGCCCCTCCGAGGTCTTGAGTCTGTGGAATGGATAGGGAGGCAAACGGTCCTCATCGGCTCTGGAAACCTGAGATTACTCAGCCCTCCATTTGACCAAACTGCATTTAGTTCAGTAGATCTGGGACTGTAAGATCAGCCCGGAGCTGTTTTTAAACCGAAGCTAATAAATAAATAAATAAATAAATAAATAAAAAGAGCCTGTTCATCAAAGACGAATGGTGTGTGGCATTTCACTGCTGCAGCTCCTGCCCAGGGGTTTCTCTGTGCAACTTCCTGTAGACAGAAAATTTTCACTCTCAGAATAGTAAATAAATTGGGGAAGGGGGAGGTAAACTCATGCTGCTCTCTCTATATCCGAACTAAGACTTTAAGGTAATATTATTTAATAAAGAGCTGATAAGATGCTTACAGTGGCACTCTGGTCACACAAGTAGCCACTCTGGTCACACAAGTAGCCGTGTGAACAGGACAGCTGAATGCTACCCCCTTTGTTGTTCTTCTCTAGACTGGAAATAGTTTGTGTAAGTGAACAAAAGGGTCATTACTTTGCCTTCCCAACTTGGGAAGCCTAGTAGAGATATACAGGCCGTGGCCGACTTCTGATACATAATTTGGAAATGAAACATAGTGTCAAACATGAGATCCTTATTTTTCAGGTGCTCCTCAGGGGATGGATCACACAGATGAGACTTCTGCTGCTGAGGCATCTGTGGCAGCCAGTGAGGAGGGCCGGAGGGCTGCAGCACTCACCCTGCGCAGACCTTGCACAATCCTACACATTACTGTTTGGTAATCACCAACAATATACTTGGCACTGCACAGGACCCCAAATCATGACAGTCTTTGCCCCAGATTTTTTTTCTGTATGAACTAAGAGGCAAGCATGCAGTAGGCAAGACGCGCAGAGGCACACGTATAGAAGCAATAACCCAAATCACACATATGCACATATATATGTGTGTGTAAGTACGTGTGTGTGTCCATGTTACTGCTCTTTTCCACACTTCCAAATCTGACAGTTGTTCCATTTCTGTGTAATGTTTCCTAACATAACCCATTTGTTCTTCAGTCAAATTCAGTTTGGGAGGTTAATCTTCTGTAAAATCGCAAGCATTCTCAAAAGCTGCTAATATCACAAACAGAGGATTATAATTGTGTAGTCTAAATAAACCAAAAGAAGGGAGTGATGAGAAATATTTTACTCATGGTAGGTTAAAACTATGAGAAAGTGCGTGCTTTTTAAAAGTAAACTAGCTCCTAAAGCTCCAATCCCGATATTTTTAATAATGTCTTTATGCTTTAAATATTTAAAAGACGTAATGGCATAACATTAATAAAATGCACAATAGGGAACAATCCTACATTGGCAGAGAACCGACTGGATGACCTAATTGATTTTTCCCATCTCTGACTTGTGCAATGACTTCTGTCATTGTAATGAAATCTCAGTGTAATCAAAGCCTGCAGGATTGAGCCCTAAATTAGCATGTCGGTCTGGACTATCCCTCCTCCCGGGCCAGCTCCAAAGCCCGCTGCTGTCAGCTTGACCCCTCATCAGTCCAAGAGAAGTTTGGATCTGGTCTTCAGGATAGCTCTGGAAGGGAGCTGAATTGTTGTTTTATTATACATAGGAAAAAAAGAGTATTTATGGGAAAAATGCATGGATGGATTCCACAGTACAAACCTTCCAGATGCAGTTCAGTTAAGAAAGTCCAACAGGAAGGCATCAAAATGAAACGGAGGATTTCTTGGCACAGATAAAGCTATAGCAGTTAATGCGGGGATGATCAAAACGTTGCTAAATCATTGTTTCTCTCAGTTCATCTCTCAGATGGCCATCTCTTTGACTTGCCATCAGATTGTAAAGCCTTCGGGATGGAGACCAACTTTTTGTTCTGTCTCTGCAGAATCTATGCCTAGAGCAACAGCGATCTACTAGTAAAAAGCTCAGCATTGCCATGGAAGTCTCGGTGTAGTTTGGATGTAAATAGCCTGGAATTGAGGTGATTAACACAAATACTTTCGTGATCTATGCTAAGTTTAAAAGAATGCTTTTTGGTCTAGACGGGGTAGCACCAGAATCACTGCACTGGTCTAAACTGATGCATCGCTTTACACAAGTGTACTTTTCGTGTGGTGACAGCCTATGAGGTAAAGCTGTGACTGAGTAAAACTGGAGGATGTGAGTAACCAACAACGAAGGTTTCACAGAGCTTTCTCACACATTCGTTTGTCTGGTTGTTGACTTCTCTGTGATCCCGGTATTTGGGAGGACGACTCACAGCACCCAAGTCAGAAGCCTGAGTGTTTTCTCACTGTGGCTGTGCTCCCAGTGAATTTGTTTGGTGGTTATGTCCCCCTAAACAAATCCCACTGACTTGCTGGAATGATTTGCTCATTCCCACTTCCTGGGTGGTGCTGACCCAACAATTAGCAGTAGCACACTGAATTGGGGAAATAGCTGCCTGAAAAAAAAAAACAAAATCCTGGGGGGAAAAAAGTTTTGCTTCAGCACATTTGGTTCCCTAATCTAGTACAGCATGAGGAGCAAGGAATAAAGAGCTTGACATGTAAAGCAGACAGTAAGGGAAGGAAGGTCTCAAAACAGTTGATGAAGCAATGACACTATTGGTGAAAATATAGATGTAGCATTCTTCAGGAATGCAGGGAGTAGGGAAATCTGAGCAGGACTAGGGAAGTAATCCTGCCCCTGTACTTGGCATTGGTGAGGCCTCACCTCGGGTACTGTGTTCAGTTTTGGGTGCCCCAGTACAGAAAGGACATGGAGGTGCTGGAGCAGGTCCAAAGAAGGGCAACAAGGCTTGTGAAGGGCTTGGAGAATATGCCCTACAAGAGGCGACTAAAGGAATCCCCAGACTAAACAGCCTCAGCAATGAGGGGAGACCTCATTGCTCTCTTCAAATACCTGAGAGGTGATTGCAGTGAGAGCGGGGCTGGTCTCTCCTCACTGGTGACAGGTGACAGGAGAAGGGGAAATGGCCTTGAGTTGCACCAGGAGAGGTTTAGGTTGGATATCAGGAAAAACTTCATTACAGAAGGGGTTGTTAAGCACTGGAACAGGCTCCCCAGGGAGGTGGTTGAGTCAGCTTCCCTGAATGTGTTTAAAAACCGTTTGGATGTGGTGCTCAGGCACATGATTTAGCAGTGGGTTGTTAGAGCAGTATGGTTAGGTTGCGGTTGGACTTGATGATCTTGAAGGTCCTTTCCAACCTGAGCAATTCTACGATTCATGTGTGTGCTCTCATGCTAGCGTGGGTGATGCGCATATTGCCCTGCATGCACATAGACCAACAGGCAGGCATGAGGAGGGATGATGGTGCATGGCATGGAGTTTCTGTGCTGCTGTCTCAGCAGCCGCCTCCACCTGCTAGGAAGTCTTGATGCAGTTCAGCTCCGGTGACCTGAAGGATCTTCCTCTGAGCTTCTAAGATTGCATATGCCCAGGCACAGCTCCTTTCTGCCTGCCTCAGGCCCAGGCATGGACACTTCCTTGTCCCAGTTCCTTCACAAGGAAAGCTTAGAAACACATCAGTAAAACTACTCCATCTGCAAAACATCATCTCCTTTTCCTTTAAAAAACAGAGTATTCACCTAGGAGGAAGGGCATAGGCTCTGTAGCTGTGGGGTTCTCAAATCTAAGATTTATTAGACCAGAGAGAACACAAGAGTTCAGGCTCCACTCTTGTTCTTCAAATAGGATGAGCGGATCAAAACTCTCATCATTGGTTACCTGTTGTCACGATATTGACAGTGTTACAATCCTTTCTTGTTTGGAAGAATAAAGCCTGCTTATTTCTTGGAATGGAAGACCACCTGAGCTTTCTTTAGTCAATTCATGTGAAGTTATGTGTGGTGGATTGGTTGCACTTTGACATCTCCTACAACGTAGCAATGCCTAAGGGGTTGCAGGATGGTTGTAGGCGGCTTCCAGTGGCTTCAGGCTTGGAGGTGTACAGCAGTTTTATATTAAAGATTTGGCCCCAGCTTTGGTCAGATGTTGTTGGCACTGCCTTTGTACCAGTACCAGCACTTTTGCACCTTGCATGAAGCTGGTCTGGAGAGCTAAATTAGAAGAATGCTAGACTGCAAGAGAAGCACGGGGCAGGGTGGAGAGGAACAGGAGCATCCACAACATCTCTGAGCACCCTTTTCCAGCACCTCACCACCCTCTCAGTGAAAAATTTCCCCCGACATCTAAGCTAAACCTCCCCTCTCTTAGTTTAAAACAGTTCCCCCTTACTAACTTACAAAGAACTTACTGCACACTGCTTGTTCAGGGGCCAGACTGGTGGCTGGGTCTGGCTCCTCAGAGCATTTATGCTTTGCTCTGCTTGGGTTTGGCCCTCAAGCTGCTCTCGCAGGAGCCATGCCCGGCTTGGTTCCGGGTCTTCACAGGGCTGAACCCTGAGGAGCATTCACCCCAAAGAGGGAAGGATGTGGATTTAATGGCATGTTTCCAGGCTCAGCTGCCGCTGCTGATTCTTAGATCACAGCTTTCCACACAGGCACCAAAGTTCCTGTTTGGATCTGGCTTCTCGTACCAACCTGCTTTAATGTGCTTGCAGTTACATATAGTAATAACATCTAGCACATAGCAGGGAAGTTTATCTGTTCCTTACATGATAGCACCCCAATAACCTGTCTTCTAAAAGCGAAATAAAATCTCCAACTGCTCAGTTTGTTAGTTACTTGTCTTTAATAATTAACTATTTGAGAGTATTTTGGTATCCACAGATGCATTAAATAGCATCTGGAGTTGAGTTTTATACCAGGACTTTAATTTTTTAATTTTTATTTTTTAAAGAAATCATGCCTTTCTGGCCTAAACGTCATATGTAATGTAGGGATCTGAGTGGTTTTTCTTTTTTGTTTTTGCTCTTTATCGACACCAGTAGCTTCTACAAGTGTGACTGCTGGGCTGTTTAACTTTGGGTACGGATATAAAGAACACGTGTATAAGGATTTCGAGAACTAGAAAGCTAATTTTGTAAGAGGGAGTCAAGCAGGGCATATGGTAGATAACAGTCCCCTTTCACATTCTAACACAGGATTGAGATTTCTTAACAAAAGCAATAGAGTTGCAAAACAGCATGACTTTGTTGCAGTTAGTAATTAATGAGGTGCTAAAGGTGCCTAAACAGAGGATCCCAGACAGAGAATGCATGACTCAAGAGGATAAAAAACCCCCATCCTTTCAAACAACAGTGTCATTTAAATAAACAAGAGACGAGTCCCCCGGTCCGGTGGAGTGGGAAGGATGCGGCCATCACAGAGCCCTCCGCAGCAGGCAGATTGCCTGCCCCCAGGAACAGGGTGTGCTCTCCTCCGAGTGAAGGCAGTGCCTTCAGGTGCGAAACATTTGTTTAATCCGCTATTGGGGGTGGGAGGAAATAAATCACAGGCTCATCGCTGCTGCTATTCCGGTGGGATGTTAGTCAACTCGATTTATAATCAAACAACAGTGGTTGCCCTTAAGGCCGTTACCAGCTAAATACCAAGCAGGATGTAGTCTACCTGGCAGGCCATTTTTCTCCTCATAAAATAAGTCATTTCTGTGTTTGCAGATGTGGTATAAACCATTTGGTTTATGCTTTTTGATTTTTTCTTTCTTGCATTTTAATAAGCTTGTGAGATTTTGTGTTGTTCTGTACAGCAGTCCAGGATTATTATTTTAAACAAAACCAATTCCAGTTTGAGTATTATATGAAAATAGCTAAAGTTTATAAAGTGTTTGTCCTATAATGTTTACTTTCGTTCCAGCCAAACATTTATAAATAGATTGAGAGAAATGTGGCAAAGCACCAAAGCCATCCACTAAAATATTTCATAAGAAACTATAATGTGAAAGGGGAATAAAGAAGCACTTTTGGAAGTGATGTTTGTTAGTGAATTCCTTTCCGTGTAGGGGGATATGATGCAATATGTCATGTTGACCCTTTGGAGTCTATGGCATACTGATCCAAATTTATTCCTGAAGGGACTGCAGTGCAGTAAATGAGCTGTAGTCAGATTGAGTTTAATCTGCACATTTCCACAGCTAAAAAGGTGCTGGTTGCTTTTTTTGTTTGTTTTCTTTTGTGTATTTGCAAAAACTAGCAACTGAGAATTCATCATGAGCTGAGAAGTTAGTGAGAAATATATTTTTCCGTCTTTTCAGATCAGGCAGCTGCTGTATATCTAAGCATTTTTTTTTCTCCAGGTAGCTTTGCATCTTAGTGCCTGGCAAAGAGAGAATAAAAATCATTAATGCCCTTTATTCTCTCTTCTTTGTTATGTATGAAACTCACGGAATGTGTTGGGTGTCCTCCTTTCATTAGGCACATAAATGCTTTGGAAAGACTGTATGTGGTTTCCTGAAAATTGAGTGTTTTATTTTATGTGCTACCTTTTCTTCTTTTGAATATCTGACTACTACTTAATCCTTTGCAGCTCCCTCAGAGTGAGCAGCAGTGGGATCGGCAGAGGATACAAGCGCATGGCCAAACACTGTTGGTTCTCGTGTCATGGACAGCGGAGCTGAGGGAGTTCAACTGAAGTGGTTGTGAAGACCTCAGTAGCTACAATGATACTGTTAATTTTGAATGAGGTGACTGATATTCCTTCTAGGAAAAATAGACCTTTGGGATCAGCAGATGTTGTAGTACTGCACTGAGTTTGTTTGAAACTCCAGCTCAGGAGATTCTTGACCCCAAGGGTCAAAGTGAATGAAGATCTTGTCCTACTACAGTTCCCTGTAGACATGCATCCACTACAGTCTAACTCAGCAGGACAGACCAAGGGTTGACAAAAATGGACGGGATTGGATCTCCTGTCCTGAAAATGTTGACATGCACTACTTACAGCTGTTTCAGCTTTTATTAAAAATGAAGGTCTTTCTTGGTTTTCTGGCCTCAATGATGTACGCTGCTATGAGCTGTGCAGGGCCTGGTCTCAGTTGGCACTGGGACAATGCTCTGCTGAAGAGAGGCACAAAGGGATTGTGCTTAGAAAGGAACACATTTCTGCAGGACTGCCGGTAGGGCGTTTCTGCAACAAGAAAAGAAAACTCCTCTATCAAGCTTTTCCTTAAAATTACTCTAGAGGGAGTCAAATCTAAAAGTTTATTTATCTTTAAAGTATTTCAAATACAGTTCCTTCTTTTAAGATGTTCAGTTTGCTTCCTGTGTATTTATTTTAGGCCTGACACTTAATACAGCATTTTTGTTTGAATGTGTTTGTACCTTTTCAGATCAGATATGTGCTAATAGTACTTAAGAGGCATTACTCGGAGTGATGTGTCACTGTCACAGCAATAAATAGCCCTTGAAACCAGCAAATACCAGTTTCACTTTGAAGGAAACTGAGCCCTAGGAAACAAAAGGAAAAAAAAAAAAAGAAAGTAAAATAGTTTCACATCCCAAAGAAATGGAGATATTGCTTGTATTGAAGATCATTTTCTACAGTGCTTTGTATGACCTCAGTATCTGGTGACACGCTCTGTCTCTTCCATGACAACTCTGCATTTGAAAGGTACCTTTGAATTGGATGTAGCATCCCATCAGCTACACACTACTAACTTATTTATTATTTGAATATCCTACCTACTATCCTTGCATTGCAAGGATCACTAGACTCTTTTAAACATATACTGAGATAGACAAGAGGGAATACTCTTGAGGGAGTACTACCTCAAAAATTACTCAGAGAGATGGTCCCTCCTGGGGCAGAGCTACCTCTCTTTAACCTCACTTTGCATACGTAACCAGTGCGGCAGCAGACTGGAAACTTTTCTACTCTTATTAAACTTCCACTGGTTACAGCTGCTAAATGTCTACTGACTGTCTGACATCAGCAGAAAATAAGCATTTGTCAGACAACCTATGAATTCAGAAGAGACAGAGACTCATGAGGTTCCCATCTAGGGATCCCTCCACAGTCATTGAAGGAATTACACCCACTGCCTCACGGAAAAGACTATCTGGTATCTGGCAACACAGAAACTCCACAAATTCCCTGAGATCTAAACACCAAGCAGAGATAACAAGTGGGAGGCCAGAGCTAGAAGTTGAATTTCAACCTGGTTTCACTCATCAGTGAACACATCCTGATGTGATTGCAGGCAGAGCCCTGTTTGTGCTGAGCCTTGTGCTTTGTGCGTATCTGCATTTTTTGATGGGGGAATTGGGGAGGATGTGGGGGCAGTAGTTAGCAGTGGACAGAACTGATCTGACCACATATCTTCATATGAACTTGTCACCTAGACTGCCTTTGTAGTCAACAGAAAGACAGGGATTTCTATAACTGATTCATTTGTCTTAGGACAGGTGTCTAAAAGAGCTGAGATGAGCCCTAAGACATGTTGGTGTCTGCAGTTAGCTGAAATAGTTTCCCTTCTGCACTGCTGCGTATAAAGGAAAGCAAGGAGGAGAGCTCAGGCCACTGGTAGAGCATGGGAAATAGCATCTTAGCTGACTGATATTTCTGATTTCCAAAATGATTCTTTTTACCTTTGTTTCACACAGGCCTGAGACATTTTGAAGAAGCCCCTGGAAGGCACTATTCCCTCTCCCTCCTCTGCCTGAGCTTGCTGGGTGATCGGTGCACATCTGTTCTGTGGGGAGACTGTGCTTGCATCCCTCTTTGTCATCACATTTGCTACTGACCTGGCAGAGAGAAATTGAATAGGACATCTTACCTGATAAGCTCACCCACGTTGGTGCAGGATTTTGCAGCTGATCCCTTTGCATTTTACCATCAATTCTCTCCCAGGTGCTGAGCTCCAGAGCAGCTCTGTGGCTCACAGCCAGCTCAAGTCACTCTTCCTGTCTCTGATCAGCCCCAGGGACAGATAACCAGCAAGCATATTACTGTAGGCTGGGAGATTTCTCTTCCTCTGTGACTATCTCCTTTCTGGAAAAGTTCCAGTTGATTGGGAAAGAGGAAGCCATTGATCAGAAATTTCTGGCTATGGTAGGGGAGAGTCACCTTTGTATTCTTTTTTCAAGCCAGGTGGGACACTGGTTTGACTTCCAGCTCTCTGTACCCTCAGAAAGTGCCCTGGTCTAGCCTAACTCAACTCAACCCAATGCAGTCCAACGGTTTCTGTCTGCACCTGGCTGGAATTTTGCAATCTTTTCTGATAGTATAAAGTAAACTAAATTAACTAACTAAAATAAATAGATAAATAAATGAGATTTCAACGAGAAACTTCAGCTTCAGCGCATATCCTTTTCTTACAAAGATTCTAGATTGAAAGAAAATAGGTTCAAATTTCTGAGCAACATTTTTCCTTTTGCTCTTTCTAACCGTAACAATGAATTTCCCTGAGGAAAAAAATGCAGGCCATAGGGCCGATGGATCATCAATAGCTGTGTTTTTCAAAGAAATCAGCTGGATGAAGAGGAAACCGGGGTTAATATGAAACATTGCCCTACACCTTACTCTGGCTCAAAGAATGTATTTTCCTTCTCTGTCTCTCTCTTGCTTTTTTTCTTTCTCCCGTTCCTTATTTTTCTTTTTGTTATTTCGGGAGATGGATCAGATTTTCCAAAGTTCATAAAGAGGAAGTTCATCTCTCAGTGTCATGTCTATGTACAGCAATTGACTGCCCTCTCTCACAGTCAAGGCCCAGCATCTATGGAACTTTGTAAAACTACACTTTACTTAAATTAGAAGGAAGGCTACTATGTTTGCTGTATATAGTCTTTTATAACTGGATAGAATATTACAAATTCTTCATCTTCAAAGAACTTTATATGCATTTGTTTGTTAGTCTTCATGGTAACCTTGAGAAACAATATTACTGTTATCACTGTGTTTGTGAAGAAAGCTGAGATATAGTTGATCTGTTCACAATTTTCCTTACAAGCTGCCCACCAGCAAAATTTGCATTGTACTACTGATGCTGGGAGATCTGGGTGGGCAAGCCAACAGCAACCACCAGCAAGGACTGCCAGCTTGGCAGTCTGCCCTGGGCTGCAATTAGACAATATTATCATTGAATTAGCAGTGGTCACTTGCATCAGTGCTACAGTTGTTCCTACCTACCGGTGGAACTGCAGCAGTGGGAACGTTCTTTGGATCGAAGTCAGTAGAGATGTAGCAAAAACAGACTTGTCCACAACCAAGCCTATTAGCTATTGCAACATAATTCTTGTGTAAATGGTATCATTAAGTTTAGCTGGAATTATGGACTCTTAACTCAGGATGTTCTGCACATCATAGCTAGGTTGTGGAGAGGTGAAAACAGTAGGGCCAATAATTCAGTTCAAAGAGGTTTTCCTGGTTGTTTTTATTTTATCTTTTCTTCCCAAAGAGATTGTTGATCTTGAAAGCAGATGCATCCCTCCTGGAGAAGAGTGTTGCAAGCATTTTTACAGGGCAATGAAGCCTGTCTCCCCCAGTGCCTCTGAGGGGGAAAAGAGCAGAGGGCACGTGACAAAAACTGAGGATGTTGGTCAGTTTCTGAAGGACGCTGAGTAGCGTTAGCCCCACAAGGTGGTAACTAACCATAGGAATGCATTGCTGTCATCAGAAGTACTGTGGCCCAGATTTGTGCTCTCAGGTGATGCAGTCTGCAGAGCCTTTCCAGTTGTCTGCCTCAGGACAAAAATATCCACAGATATGTAAAACTATTTAGAGATAGCTAATTAACTTTAAGTTTATAACTGCTCTTCATCCGGATTATTTTGCAATCATCATCAGTCTTCAACATTTTGGCTTCACCTAATTTAGTTAAATAGGTGAAGACATACCCATCCAATTCCCTATACAAATATTTTGATTTCATTTCTTAAAACTAGCTCACTTCAGCTCACTTAGTAGCTCTTCTTGATAATTAAAAAGGCTTTTGAAAAGAGATGGAACTACCTCATCATTCAGAATTTGTGCCATCTATTAAAACCATGGAGAATGCTGCACTGGGGCAGATTGTGTTGAATCTGGTCTCCTGGGGATTTTTATTCCTGCTTCTGCAATGCCTTTTCCAAATTATTGCCAAAGACAAGCACTGAAATATTTGCACATTCAAGATGGTTATGCCTCTGCTGCACCAGAAATCTCTGGTACAGCTAAACCACTTACACATACAAGAAGTGCCTCTTTCATGCCCAAGCTCAAGAAGAAAAGTTCTTTTTTTTTTTTTTTGTCCTTGCTTTTCTAACTAATCACTGAAAACACTGCTGAACACTGTTTTAGTCCTTTGCAAAACCACGCATGAGCACTATGCCCTCTATCAGCCAGTGCCTGCTGTGTGAAAGGGAGAAACACATGGGCACAGAACTGAACTAGTCTCATTTTTTTGGAAGAGGATTAGAAGGGAAAAAAAAGCATATACAAACTGAGATTTTTTTTGCAAACTCTCTTCTTACATGTGGCATTGATTTCTCACGGTGCATTTTGGTAGAACTGAGTCCTGAATGACCATAAGATGGGTAGTAGATGTGGTTCTGCAATCTCAGGTGGAGTTAGTGTTAGTATCTGTTCACTTATGTCATTACTATGCAGTTTGTCTTGTTAGCAGAGTAGCAGTGCCATGGATAAATGTACACAAGAGCAAGCACCACACAGAAGATTTACAACTCAGAGGTCATATCAAGAGAATAGGGCTTTATTGCCTCTAGTGCCTGCTGGAATCCAGAAGCAAAGAAGCTGCTTTACTGAGCATGAACACCAAGCGAGGAGCCCTGCAGGCCTGGGCTGGAGCTATGTGGAGCCAAATGGGAGAGCCTTGCACTGTCTCAGAGTGCCGGAGGATGTGGTGCCACAGGGATATGGTCACACAAGCACAGATGCTCAGCTGAAGTGTAAAAGCCTTTGTCTATTCTTGTCACCCATGTACACTATGACTCCATTTCAGAATGGCTGCTGTGGCCCTGCAGGACCTGGGCCAGCTCAGTGCCCCACGTCCTCCCCCACCTCAACTTCCCCCATTTCTTCAGCTTCACTTGGGGCCTCGTGTCCCTACTCGCCATGGCCCTGGCTCCCTATGCCAGACCATATTGGGTTAACCAGGTCTGTTGGAGTGATAGAGCCTACATCTGGGTTTTTTCATGCCAAAAAACAGCTGTAAAAAGGCTTTGGTGGCTATCAGTTCTGATATGAAAAGAGATGTCTATTGGAAAATAAAAAGTGCCTCCCTAAGATGAAAATACCAAAAAAGATGAGAAAATGAGCAAAATCTCTGCTTTGCTGTGCTCAAGACAGTCTAGGTGGCAGTGAGCACAGCAGGTTAATGGAGTCACCTCTCACCTCTGGAAACTAGTTTAAATCTTGCCTTAGGGTAACAAAGGAAAATTGCATCTGATGGTGTCAAATTAGTCCCTTAGCGGACTTTTCTCCACATCACAAATTCACTGCAGATTTTGCACAATTTGTCATGATTGGCAGGATCTGCTGAGAAGAAGCTGGAGATGGGAATAGCTGTGGTTTGTAGGCCAGAAGTCAGGGGCTGTTTGCAGAGGGCTTCTGCACTATCGGTACTTCACTGTCAGAACAAAGCCTCAGGTTCATTCCTGCTCATCAAAGCAGGGGAAACAAACAGAGAAGCACTATCTCACGACAGAGCTAAACTGCTATTCACCTCCACAGCCAAGGAGGTTGGCCAGAGCAAGATCCCACCCACAGGTATGCACCAACAGCCCACTGAGTAGAATTATTTAGGGTTTATGAGAGCAAAAAATACAGTCACATACTTATTGGAGTTTAAAATATTCAGATATATTAAAAAAAAAAACAGTGCTCTTAACATAAAGAAAACAGAACATTCTGGTGAAATTGGGCCATTTCATGTTGACCATGATGTCTGAAATACCAACTTGAGAAAGTGTTCCTCTCTGAGTAAGCAGATGTACCTCTGCTTCACACACGGGCACACATCTGTGTCTCACACTTGTGCTGTCAACAAAGAATTTGAGTACAAATGACTAAAAGAGCATTTCTTGTGCATTAGAGACGATGGGATATCAGGTTCTATCTCCTTTTCGTTTTGGTACCTCAGCAAAACCGGCTTAGGTGGAGTTGGGAGCTTGCTAAGAGACAGGCTGGAGAACTAACCCAAGGTTACTTTGTTCAGTGGTGTCATTTGAGAAATAGTGGATACTGTCAGCATAAGGCAGTGTACCATAATTCTGATGCTGGCCCATTTGGGTATTGGTCAGCTTGTGCAAGCTGGTGTTATTGTACACTGTCTGTGAAAGCACCTCCACCCCTTTCTGTGTTGTTGTTCGATGTCCTTGCTTCAGGTCGGAGGACTATGTCAGATGGCTGTTTTCCAGATTTATTGACTTCATTCATATCCTGTTGAAAATTCTTAATAATGGTGCTGAGTTGGATATAAACATGAGTTTAATATTTTTGACAGTGAAACCTGAGTACTTTGCAAAGATTAGCTGAAATAAGTGGCAATAGCATGTGCACTTTCTTTCAAACAACAGGCACCAACGCTGCACCTATTTTTGCTGAATAGGCTCTTAGAATGGAAACAGAGAATCACAGAATCATCCACCACATCTCTGGGCAACCTGTTCCAATGCCTCACCACCCTTATTGTAAAAAATTTCTTCCTTATATCCAATCTAATTCTCCCTTCTTGTGTTTTGAAACCATTTCCCCCTGTCCTATCACAACAGCCTCTTCTAAAGAGTCTGTTCCAAAACCTCAGGCTATTTCATCCTGCTGTTCGTTGTTGCTGCTCCCTGCAGATCTCTCTCTGTGCTGATCAAGGAGGCAGATGACAGCATGCCTGCAAGCCTAATGCTTCCCTGTGCCTCTTTCAGGGCTCACTGGGGCCACTGGATCCAGGAGTGGAGGCAGAGGAGAGTGAGTTTCATTGCATCCTTGGGAAAGGCTTAAAGCCTGTAAGTGGAAGAAGGCTAAAAGCTGTACTCTGGAAGCTAGGGCCAGCTCAGGCCTGGCGCTGCCTGTCCTGGGTCTGTAGAGACCTCTTGCCTGCCACAGGGGCAGCCACTCCATAGTGCATGTGGAGGGCATGGCAAGCAACCGAAATTAGAACTGTCTTTTCAATGTAAGTATGTTTTCTACATAGCTAAGTATTTTAAAAAAGCAAATTCAGATAAAGCTCAGAAGTTCTGGCTGAACAGTAAAGTTCTTACATCTATTTCCCACCTGTTAGCACACTTAGCAGCTCCCTTTGAGTGATTCATAGCACACCCTTGCATTTATTTAACAGTCTGCTGTATCGCAGATCCCTGTCTGGCTCTCTAATATGAACAAGTGCTAACATTTAAAGAAAAATAAATCTATTTTCTGGTGGAAGCAGGCAATGACAAGAAGGAGCAATTAGAAGTGAGCTTTTGTATCTCTAAAGGCCAACTACAGAGTTGAGATAATGCATCAAGGTGAAAGATACAGACTCAAGCTCTCCCTCAGCATGGGAAAGGTGAAGAATGGAGAAAGGATTTGGAACTGAAATAGATTTAAATTGTTTGTAAAAAAAAAAGCCCTTTTTCTAAAGTTCTGTTTCATTTCCTGTTTTTCTAAAAAAAATAATCATCTCCAGAGTGCACCACATTAACCCCTAGATCGTTTGTCCCTAGTTAGGAGTAAAGATGACTTGAAATTCAACTTCATATTCCAAATTATACTTTCATGTTCCATATAAGTGAAAGAGCACTCTCAATAACTCCCAGTGCATAAGCAGATGAATACAGACATGTCCACCCTCCCAGCACATAGCCTCCTCCATCCTAATCTGTGCAAATAATGCTTTCATTAAGAAAAAGAAAAAAAAAAAAGACAGATCAAAACAAGAAAAAGGCCATGGAATATGATGTGCAATGGGTAGCTGAGGATAAACAGAGACCATGTCACAGGCAAAGTCTGACAGTGGAGGAAGGATACTGATCTATACCTATATTAGTCATGGTTTCTGTACAAATCTGTAGAATATTTTTCCTTCAAGAAAATACAGCCCTGAACTATTTTAATCTAAACCAGCGCTGTTAGCTGGTAAAAACAGTGAGGTCTCATCTTTTTGCTGGCTACTCACTAACAGCATAAATTAGACTTAGAAAATTCCTTCTGTCATGGATGTCTGATGCATAAATAACACCATATGCTCAGCAGCAGTTTAAATAAAATATCATTCTTACCTTGACAATGACAGTCTAATTTAGGAGCTTTGTCTGTAATCAAAATTCAAACACTGAAGTGTTTTGCTTAATCTTTGTAAAATACCACGTTACTTCTGTGCTGCCTTTAAACCGTAGAAAGTGTGGCATTATATGTGAGGAGAAATAAATCCCTATCATCTTCTAGCTTTGTGCTGCCAATATATACCCATCAGAAAATCTAAATGTCATCAGGAATGACCCATAGAGTGAAGAATTTGTTCCTAGGAGCATACGGACCCCCCTGGCCTCAGGAAATATTTGAAGAGTATACACACATTTCGTCAACATTTTTGAAGTCCCAGGGGGAAAGGAAGGAATAAAAACATGACAGAGTAATTTAAAATGGCAGGTATTGCACTTTTCTTGCTCAGCACTGGAAATCAGATACCTAATATTAACAGCAGCCATTATTTTTATTACTCCTATTAAAGAGGCTAGCACCTGCCATCTCCCAGATTTCAGAGACTGATTTAATTATCCCTTTCCCTCTGAGGTAGTGATTATGCGTAGGTCACTCTGAAAGTAACGTCTCCTATTTATTTCCATAAGACAGCTACAAAGAGCACCATAACATCATATGATAGAGCAAATTCTCAGCTACAAACCACTGTTTTTCAGCATAGTCACTACCATTAGCTGACTCCAGTAGATGAGCTATTGAGATGCTCTTCATTTCATGGTGTGGCAGCTGTGCATGGCTGCCTCGAGCAGTCTGTGCTGAACACAGGGAGAAACAAACCTTTGCTGCAGGCAGCAGCTGCAGGTCCCAGGAGGGCTAAGCACCTGGGGGGTGCTTCCCTGGGGAAGGATGAGGCCCTGTGCCCTGCCCTAGAGACAAGCTACTGGGCTGCTGTTCTGCTGCTGGATGGAGGTGGCAGAGAGACATCCCAGCACTGTGCTGTGGGGACCTGCTTCCTTTCTGCTCTCCTGCTGCCCTGTAGTTCATTGAGGCCAGGCATTCACTTGCATCCTGTGTGTCCCTCCACTCTTTGTGGGGGCTATTCAGATGGCAAGGTATGAGTTCCTTTTCTTATTTGGGGTTGAGCAGAGAATTTTAACAGTTTGGGATTATTTTAATTCATACCAATGAATAAAAATGGAAAACAGCTTACAACTGATGACAGCTAGCTGAATGCCTCCTTTTCCTGAGAACATCATGCTGCCTGCTCCAGTCTCTGCTCATCAGTCCTTCTCAGGGCCCCGATGCAGAAGAATTTGCTTTACAGATGCTGGTTTGAGACGAGTTCTTCAGCAACCTCAGAGCTTGCTTTTCTCTCATCTTAGGAATTTGAATAGGACTTTTCCAAAGTCCTGGAATAACACTTTTAAACATTTCAGCCCTGCAATTACAGTATCCTTCTTTCCAAGGCTAGATATAATCATCTCTCCCTCTCTCTTTTATAAAGATAGACTTTATTAACATAGATAAACTTTGTAGCCTTCTGACTGTACACAGAGGTGATGTGGGAAGTCTGACACCAGCCCTGACACCAGGCAGTGTTTGCTGTGGCTGCTGCCACAGCAGTCTCTCAGCACAGGCAGGTAGCCACAGAGAACATTGGTGAGAAATGTTCCACCAACCCTCAACCGCAAGATTTTCAAAGGCATTGCACATATTTTTCAGGCTGCTGCATGAAGCATTCCCTTGAGAGCACAGTGGGCTGGATTTACTGCTGCTGGCACAGGGTGTGCGTTGCACTCATCTAGTGAGAGTTTTCCCCATAAATCACACACAAGTTACCTACTTTTGCCTTAGCAGTAAAGGCTGCCCCTGGTGATGGATGGCTTAATGGTACATGCTTTCTAGGAGTGTGTAGCTGAAGCACTGTGATGTTGGAACATTTTACAGAGATGAATTTGCTCCGTGGCATTCAGTGCCTCAACACACTGCCTCTGCTTCTGAATTTCTCAGGGGTTTTCACAGCTCATTTGCCCTCAGGTTCAAAAACACGAGTCATGCTACCATCAACAGCAGAAAGCAAGTTCTGGTGATAGGATCCATATGAGGACTGCTGCTTCATCTGTGTTCTCGTGTGACCAAACTGTGTTGCAAACACCATGACTAAATGCAGGTGACTATATACCTTCCTGAGAAGATCTGGCCGGCACATGCTGGGGGAAGGATGAAGGGGTGAAGAAGAAATATGATGGAAATGGTAACAGACAAAAATCCCTGTGTGCAACAGGCTCTGGGTTACGAGAAAGAAGTTAAACTTCAGCCCTTCTGTGAAGGCCTATGGTTAACCCTCCCTAGTTTTTGGTGGACTTGTAAGTAGTAAAGGGAATTAGAAAAGTGGACTGATAATTACCACTCATAAATTTTGCAGTTAACGCAAGTCTGTGTGAGCAGATATGGTGCCAGACTTCTGGGCTGGCACTAGCTGAGGTTGCTGCAGGAACAAAAGCGGTGTTACCACATTGGTATGGCAAGGGACCCAAGCAAATGAGCTGTGCTGTGGGAAGCTGCTCAGCGCCATGCTGTGTAGCTCTGGCTTCCTTTTCTCTGGTTCCATCACCCATCCTTTGCATGGTGCCATGATATGCCATGTAGTGTGAGGCAATGTAGGGACAGAAGGTCTCACTGGAAGCATCCATTCCTAGGTAGAACTGTAGAGGAAGCAACCTTCATTGCTGCTGGTGCAAAATCAGCGGGTGACTCCAAAAAACCTTTGCTATACTCCCTGTTATTATTCAAGCCCAAATCTCTGTTTAGCAAGTTTTGTTTTTCAACACTGTACTAACACAGAGGAATGCCCAGAGAGAGGTATGCTGGCAGAATCTGGCCTATAGGCTTGATCTTGCCTCCCAGAAGAGATAAGACCAGGCCAACGCAGCATGTACCGCAGTGGTCCCTTCCTTTTTCTTCCTTTTTCTCAGGGAAGATGCATGCCTGGAGAGGAAGTGTGTGCTACCTGGTTGTCTTTCGTCTCTCAGCCTCCTCTCTCACATGCCAAAAGCAATGCGCTGCATGCTGCAAATCTTTGTGTTAGCAGTACAGGGGCTGAGGAGAGGGGGGATGAAATGCCAGGAAAATGATGAATAGGAAGGTAGAGATATTTGATGTTTGAACCATGAACTTCTGACCTCGTCAACGTTTATCTATAGATGGTTTAGGTAGATCATTAGTTAGCTAATCCATTGGTCCAGAAGCCCCAGAGCAGACCTTTTGTATCACTAATTGCAATCCAGCAGGATTTATTAAACAAGGCTTGGCAAAATGCAGGTCCAGTTATAATACCTTCACTCCAACCACTGTCACTTTCCAGTGTGCCCAGGCTAACAAACACTGACAAGTTTCTTCTGATCCCATGCAGATGCAAAATTAAGGTCTCCAGTTCACCTGTCAGAACAAGCGTCGCATGTCCACATTTTTATCCAGATCAAACACTTACATCTGGATCACCCAGGAGAACTCAGCTCTCGTGTTATCATTGTGGTCCACTGGCTGGATGCAGAGAAAGCTTGGAGGGGAATGGACAAGTTCAATGTAAGAGCAGGAGCCAGCAACATTTTCCAGCAGACTCTGGTCAGCGCCTGCCCATCTCACTCAGGCAGAGCTTTTACATTAGTTGGGGAAATCTCAGCCTCACAGTCACCCTATGACATTCCTCGTGAAAAAAATAAAAATAGAATATGCTAAAGAATCATAAAAATAGCTGCTTCAGTTTTGATAGTTCTCCCATAGTCAAAACCCTTGCCCAGATGTTGGATTCCCAACAGAACTGTAATAGCCCTCAGTAGCTGAGAAGTGGTTATGAAGGTGGGAAGGAGACTCCAGAGATATAAAGGTATTTATATCAAAGAAGGCTTCTTGCTTGCTCCGAAATCTGATCCAAAAACTTCCAAAGTTTTTGACTATTTCTTCTGCACATTCTGAGAAAGCTTGTTGAATGAGGATGGTTTACACTCTTTCCACAGCTGTAGCATGCATAAATTCTGCTTTATGATAGCACAGTAGAACTGGTCTGTATGAACATGATTTTAGGATGTGGGTGGCAAGAATGTCCAACACACATGCACTGCTTGTGCTGGTGTGATAAAATACTCTGGTGATGACAGCACTGGATTTTCTTTCTCCTGACTTAAAATTTATTTCACATATGGTTTGCTTTCTTTTGTAACTAGACGATGATTTCATTGATTTGATGACTATCTTATGAACCTTATATTGTCTTATATCACCATGACTGTCTACAGTGAAACATCTCTCCCACATGATAAAAAGAATGCTAAGTCAATTTGTGTGCATGCTGGTGATAGCGATATGTGCAGAAGAGAAGAAAGCAGTGTGAGCAGGATAACAAATCTTAAAGAGACTTTGTAGGGCCAGGCAACAACATTCCAGAAGAGTTATAGCTTATCCTGCTCAGTAGAGTTTATGAACATGACTCTAAACAGAATCTGGTCTAGATGTTGTGCCTAAGAAAAGCTAAAATCTGTTGAGATAAGACCTTTATATTATATTTGTGCCAGCAAACTAACGATGCTCTTTTCTATTTGGGAGTTTTGTATTTAATTTATTGTGAAGCTTTCTGCAACTTCTGATTCCTGTGTGATTTTAAACCAGATCTTTCTAAGCTCCATAAAAGTAAATGCATGTATTCCAGTTGAGCCTTCACTATACAGAACTCTCCATCTAGTAAAATATCACTGACAATGGTACTATTACATCTGTTTACCCAAGAGCTGAGATTTACTTTTGTTCTTCAGGGGAGAGATGTCAGCCTATAGATCTAGAATCTGAGTTTGAAGCTCCCTGTGGTGATTTGCTCATCTCACTAAGCTATGTGTCAGGAGAACAGGTATGTCTTTTGCCTTCATGGCCAATTACTATTAGTGCCTGCAGGAAAACTCAGATGACTGGAGCTATTCCCCAGGGCACTATATCTCCCTTTCAACTGGCTAAGGTAATGCAGGGGGTTCTTTCCTTATTAGCTTACTCTTGCTGAAACAGGCATACACCAGAGAAAGATCACAAAGACGATGGGGATTAATATTTTGGCAGGCACCACACTTGATAATAGCTCTGGAAATAGTACCTTCCAAAATTAGCATATGTAGGGCTAAATTCTGCCTCTTGTTTAGCATAGACATCAGTATTAAATCTGACGGGAAACAACTGTGCTCCCAGAAGAAATCCCTGAAGAAGCCCCATTGTTTCTTTTGCCTGGATGAAGCAAGCAAGGCAGACACAAGCAACGGAATTCACAGGAAACAGCTTTTGCTGGAAAATGCCAATTTACACTGTGAGACACCTAACTGGTTTTCAGAAAACAGAGGCCATACTCTTTTCAGTGGTGCCCAATGACAGAACAAGAGGCAATGAGCACAAACTGGAACACAGGAAGTTACATATGAACATGAGGAAAAAATTCTTTGAGGTTTACAGAGCACTGGCACAGGCTGCCCAGAGAGGCTGTGGAGTCTCCTTCTCTGGAGGTATTCCAAACCCGCCTACATGCTTTCTTGTGCAACCTGCTCTAGGGAACCTTCTTTAGCAGGGGGCTGCACTAGGTGATCCCCAGAGGTCCCTTCCAACCCCTATTATTCTGTGATTCTGTGATCCTCTCTCTGACTGCAGTTTCTGATCTACATTTTGCCCTTTCCTGTGACTGTCAGACAGCATGGCTTTATATTTCTGAAGCTGCAAGAAAGGAGTGGATTTGGCCATGACTACAGCCCACGTTGATTTTTTCAGTGTCTGTGAGCAATGGGTACAACACACACCACACATGCAAGATCATTTGTATAAATCTAATTTGATGCTGAAAGTGATGGTCTCATCTTGTCCTCTGGGCTCACTCCTTCACTCTCACAAGCCATCCCTCATGCTGTCACTAGCACTTATGTGGCCCTGTGGTGAGCTGGATCAAAGAGGGCATCCCACAGCAAAACCAGCTGTCACCCACTCCTTTGACCATGAGAGGCTTTGTATCGACACGAACAAGTGCTACCTCGGAAATGCTCTGTCTGCCTCTTCTAGGAGTTTGCCTCCTAAAAATGGCTCAGGAAAGGAAAGGCAGGAGTTAAAGTAGCAGGGAACAACTTGTTGCTGTCCAGCTTTCCTGGCTTTTGTGTTAGACTTTTTTCTAGGCTTTCCCCAAATGCCAAGATGGGATAAGACAGATCAAACCCAACATGGAATAACTCAAATCACTTGTGAATTCACAACATCTCTGAGCAAAGGCCATTAAAGTTGCACCTGCTTAGACCATGCTGCATTATTTTATTTCATCTTGTACTTCAGTGTTCCCTGCTACTTGAGAAAACTACACTTAAAGTGCCAGGAAACCTGATTGAAAATATGTTCCACAAACTCCCTAGGGCAGTTTGTGAAAAAGACGGTGTAGTTCAAGTAGCATCACACATGTTTGAAATTGCAACAGACACTTTGAAACTATGTGTTGTGTAATGATCAGGGTGCTAAATTTTGTCAGAGCTGAGGGATCTGGTTTCTCTGAAAAGTGCTAATGTTTTCTGATTCTGAGTAGAAGCTGTGTTTAAAAGAAATGACCAGAAAGCACAAGCCATTTTATAAGAGCATTAGTGCTTCAGATGTGGTTTATCTACTTAGCAGCAAACACAGCCTGCAGCAAACATTTCGTACATAGGAAATACACCATCCTATCTGCACACAAACCTCACACAATGGTTTGCTCTGATAGTAAAAGTAACCAGTGATTAAAGTATTGGTAAAAAGTGATGTGTCAGAGAGAATGCATTATTTAATGGTAGGCAACTTTCTGTTGAAATTGAAGGCTCAATTCTGCCTCTTGGCCAAATCTGAAACATATTAGTAATTCCAATGATTTGAATCTCATCCAAGACTTTCTCAGAGCTGTTCCTAATAATCTGTCTGCACTGTCTTGCACTTGGAGTTGCCCCAGCACAGTACTGCAAATCTGTTGCATCTGACATTCTTGGTGTTAGTAAGTGCAGTCAATGCCTTTGTCTGCTGACTCACTGTTCAGCAGAACCTGTCCATACTATGATGGACCGGAACAATTACTTACAGTTTCTCTAAGAAGAAAGACCATTTCCATTTTGAAAAATGGGATCTCATCTAGGAGAAGAAAGACAAGAAGAGCTGGGGCAATCACTGGCAGTTTGGGACCAGAGCAGCAGTTTTCAGTCCCAGTAACCCCAAACTGTCATTCTTTGATCTCCATATAGAGAATAAGGAAGCTTTTTTTGAAATCTCAATGTGTAACTTCAATCTTCTGGCTGACTTGAGTTTAAAATCCAAGAAGCTGCAAAAGTGCACAGATCCCAGAGCAGGATGCAATAGTCAGGGCTCTTGCAATTTCACTTAGCATCCTCTTCCTGTTAGCACTGATTTCAATCCGTCTGTACAGTGGTACAGGGCAACTTCCTTTGTAGAAGAAATACCATGGCAGATTGTCGGAGAATGAACTGCTAGCATTCTCTCAGTCTTCATTGTGCTCTGTCACCAAATCTCAGGAGAGCTCCACAAACAAGGTAGATATGCTTCTGCCAGAGTCCTTCCTACTCCATAGCAATTCCAGTTCCACCTCATCCTCAAAATATGCCAGCACTGTAGGCTAGTATGGGATTCCTTGTCTCTTACTTCACAAAGTCCAGCTCAATGAACTAGAAGAAAGCCCTGATATTTTATTTGTTTCAATATTTCAGGAATTTTAGAAGTCTTCAACAGTACCTCTACCACAGCAGTAGCTTACCTGAAAAATATCTTTCGTTACAACCACTATAAATTGTCATCATTAAGCTGTTGTGAAACACAAACCTTTAGCCATTTAAAGGCCATTTATGCTATGTTTAGTAACAACAAATTTCTAGCATGATAGGGTCTTTCTGACTTGTGTGTCCTTATCTGGGTGGGAATATGTCCCTTTTACAGTTTTCTAAAGGTTTGTTTTTTACCAGAAAGCACAGCGATATTGGTACTCTATTCCAATATTGACCATCAGCACAAGGAAATTCTGTAGTTACTAAAGCCTGCTGTATCCACTTGCAATCTGTGTGATCTTCTTAACAAGGCCAAGATGCCTTCTTCAGATGCCAGGTTGCTCTACTACATGTACCTCACATCATGAAATCTGCTCTGGGGCTATGGAATGAAAGCTGGATAAATGTCAGCAGCTAGAACAGGTCTGCTCCCTCTCTAGAGTCTATGTCTTGCCACTGCTTAGAGTAAGAATCCTAGGCAGAAACATGGAGCATAAGAAATAGGACAGAAATGTTGCTGGGCTGGTGGGCGGTGAGTGCTTCAGTGTAGGCATCTGGAAATGAATGGGATCTCTCCTAACAGGTAATGAAAACAATTCAGAGTAGTGCCACTTCACGCAGTACCATGAGTCACAGGATATGTCCTTACGAGTCCTAGGACCTCATATGAGAGGTGTGCACATTTGGAGGCAGTGATTAGAGGTTGGTTTCTGCTGTAGCTGTTCACATCCAGACGCAGCTAACCCAGATGCTAGGGAGCATCCAAATGACATTCACAGGAGTGGCATATTCTGAAGGACTCACTGAGACTATTAAGATTTACTCTCCACACTTGGTAAACATATCACACGACCTTTGCTTCAGCAATAGGATAGACATGGTGCAAGTCAGCATTTAGGGTGAAGATTCAGGGACCAAACAAAGGCAGTAGCTAGAAGATAAGCTGAAGGTCGGGGGAAGGGTGAGTAATAACGGGCTTCAGTTGTCAGCCAGCCCAGGAGCAACTGCAAGTTCTGCCTGCTCACACCAGTCAGTCACACAGGGTTACTTCAGCATGACCCAAAGCAGTTGCTTATTCAGTCATTCCTGCCAGGCCTCACTGGCAGGGAGGTCTGGTCCAAACCTAGGACCCAGAAACAAGCACTTGGTTTTTATTTGAGAAAATAAACAGAGCTAGAATTTCAAACTGTGGGTATTAAACACACATGAAGAACTTGCACGGTACAGGTCATTCTCTCTCCTTGGCTTGAAAGATTCCACATGAAAATCTGGCAGACCATATCTAAGCAACAAATACATTTGTCCCACTGTGGGATCTATTTTGAGACAATTCTTGACCAAAGAAAGGCTCAGCCTGAAGAAAACATTTTCCCCAGTCACTAGTAACTTGCAGAAGCAATTTTCAAATGTGCTTAAAGTTGGACAGTCTGTTATTAAAGTCTGAATTCATGAACATCAACAGAAGCCAGTTAGTGCCAGACAGAAAACACTTCTGACAGTTTCTCCACATAATTCCTGGTGTTGGGAGCACTGTAGGAAGATTAATATCCAATTAAACTAGTACAAAGAAATAAAGAAAGTGATCACCCTTTCAGCTTCTTGCATTTATGTAACACTCCTCTTGCAAATGGTAATCCTGTCAAATGTCACAGCTATTTTGTAATTTCGTTTTTTAATTGACAGGATCCTTGAATGGCCATTACTAATATATCCCAGTATGCAAAGCATAGCTATGATACAATGCAGGAAAACTTTACTATTCAGAGAGCAAAGTGATTAAATGTTTCAAAAATCTTTTCTTCTCGTGTACAGATTTTTAGAAAGAGGTTTTTAGAAGTGAGTGATAGACTGCAGAGAATATTCTTATGTTCCACAGAACTGAAAACTGAGTGATATCAACTGCATCACAGAGCAACTTTTTTGGAAGCTAAAGTAATTTGATTGATTTTAACTGGAATAAGTCCAGCTTTGGGTTAATGTGTCTGAGAGCACAGCTCAGTATTTATCTTTCCAGTAAAATAGCTTTCACCCTGATAGGAAGACTCACTGAAGCTGATGATGTATCTATTTGTCTTGGGTTGGACAGCTGATTTACTGGGGTTACGCAAATTACAGCTGCCACTGAGCTTTGTCACGTGTTGCCTAAAAGCAAGTTTTAGTAAAGACTGAATAAGTGGAGGAATTTTGCCACACTGACAAAGTAAGTGTCACATCATTTTAGAAAAGCTGCATTTCATATGAAATTAAAAATGTATTTGTTGCTATTCTAAATTGAAGCAAGTAATAGAAGTCCTACATTTCATATAAAGCAAAACCTCCAAATTTATTTTGAATTTATTTCCTAGAGGGAGAATAGGAATAATTTAGAATAGCAAATTTCAAGTTTTCTGAACTTTGTGGATTTTCTTGAAGTTCTGGAAATCCCCCAAGTACTGGAAATAAAAATTACAATGCAAGCAACAGCCTCTTTAGAAAATTTGTATGGATCTCTGAAGTGAATACTTAGAGCTTGAGGTTTCCTCAGGACAGTTACACGAAGAACAGCTTTGATGGCAAATCCAGTGTACCTACGTTGGGATTGAGATAGAAACATATGATGAGAAAAATTTTTTACCGTTTAAGCTTCTGGCTCCTTTGCTGCAGAAGATGACAATTTTGTATTGACCAAGGTGGGAAATTGCAGGGAAGGGACAATCTCACAGCAGAGGAAGATAAATGCCCTCCCGGACAACCTCGATCTCATTATAGCACAATTTCTTGCACAGAAATTTACAAAGTTTATCCAGATCATAATTCATTGCATACGAAGATGGTGCGTTAGCTTGTAATCTGTACAGTCTTTGAGGCTTCTTATGTGTATGGAGTTTGAACAGCAATTTACGGAAGAGGGAAATTAGAGTCTTTCATATATATCTTTCTGTACTTTTTCTTTTGAGGGATTGAGGGAGGGGGGAGTATAACAAGATCTTATTTCCTTAAAGCTTTTTTCCATGTCTATAGTTTAGAACTATTCAGAAAGACACAATTGAGCTGACAAATACACAATATATTTCCAAGGTATTTTCTGCTGTTTAGCTACTAAAATTACCATAGTAGCTTTAATTCTGCTTAATAACATGAACCAGTTGTGTCTAGCAAATATGGTTCCAGAAAGCATAGACAGGCATTTTTGACTTGTTCTGATGATTTTCTATGCAATCTGCTAAAGCACTGCAAATTGGTAGCAATGGAGAATTTCTCACTTATTAAGTGCCAGTACTTTATTTTAACATATGAATATAAACACAGGATTTAGTTCCACTCTGTGAGAATGCAACTTAATTTATTATAAAGTTTAATTTTTTTTTTACTTATTTACAAATACTATCATTCTTCAATTATTTCTTGTTGCCAGAAACCAGTTTGTTAGATGGCAAAAAAAGCTTCCTTGGTACTTCTACTTTCTGTTACATACAAGTATCATTTTTGTTCTTTTCTTGCTGATTTTTCTAGTCAAAAATAGGTCTTTTTTCTCATGCTGTTTTACTGTCAGGAATCTCAAAGATACTCTACCACAATACTCAGTCTGTAAGTAGTTGTGCAAAGAGCCATTTGTTTCCATAATTTTTTTTCTTTGCTGTTTTAAACATAAGCAGTTAATTGCTTATTCTTAGAATATGGATAGAGCTGACGCCAAGGAATTTCCCAGAGCAAGGAGTTTTTGGTTGTTTGGCCAAACTTGCAGCAAAAAGTTGATACAAATTCATTCAAGAAAATGACATATTCCTAATTTATATGGTGATAATCTAAACCATTTTTGCTGAATTCATATGTGGAAGGTTGGTGTGCACGTATCACTTTGATCAATCCATATATATCACATTAATCAGAAACCAGGAATAAATTTAGAGATGTCAAAATCCATAGTCATGTTAGTTTATCTTGGGAATGAAGATAGAAGGATGGTTGCCACACAAGATTCTTTTCTGTATAGCAGTGCTTCTCCTACTTCAACAGGTGTCTGCTTTGCTTTATGGTTGCCTTGATGTTTGAAAAAAAACAGGAGATAATGGTAATTTTATACAAAGTGGAAAAGTTAAGAAAAATGCTCCCAATCTTTGGTAGAAAGTACTAATGTTATTCATATAATCTGTTATTCATACTGCTGTGCACATGGTTGTGATCAAACCCATTTTTTTCTCACCATTTTACACATCAGATGAAAAAAATGTCATATTAAATTGCCATTTGCAGGACAAAACAATTGTCATCAGGATGTTCTGGAGGCATCTTTGTTCTTTTCATAATCCTTTTCTGGTTTTGTTGGTAGAGAAAGAAACTCCAACAAATTTGAACACAGTTTTGCAGTCTATCTGCTGTGGACCACTCCAGTGTGTAGAGCTGTATGCTTCATTTAGGAAGCACGGATTTTCTAAAAGCAATTATAAGCATGTGGGAAAATTTGAGGCAGTCAAGGAAGAGAAAGCACTATAAATGAAAGAACCTGGAGACGCGTCTTGCAAAGAAGCAATGCCAAGTGCCATTAGTATTTCATATGAACAAAACTATGCAGATAGTGTCCAAACTGCCACGTAGGGAAGGTGTGGTAAGTAACACTGACTGCCATACAGATGATGTGCAAAGAAGCCCAGCCAAATTAATGTTCCTGGATAAAGCCAAAAATAACAACCACGTTAGGCTGGACTGTGACAGCCTCTCATCTTCATTTTATTGACATTGTTAGCTCTCTTTGATTACAAAGTAGAATGACTCAGAACACCTAAGCTTTGGATTCACTTTGGGCTTTCGGTTCTTCCTGGAGGCTGAGACCCACCACAGTCTCAGGCTGCCCAGGTGGCAAGGGGAAAGCAGAAGCATGTAAGGGAACAAAGGCCTGCCCTTCTGTTTTGACTGGCATTGATCCACCGAAGAGTCACCCAGGACTCACTGATCCAACCAGGATTCAAAGCTGAAGCATTTCCAGCATGGGAGGGTGGGCTGGAAATACTGCAGAGCCTGATGCCATCAAGGAAAGGGAAACACCATGAGAAGGACACTCCTTCCCATCATCCAGGGAGAGGCAGTAAATCACAGAGGTGCCTTCATGCTGCTTTCCTCTTACCGTGGTTATGAATTTAAACAGCCATGGTTAAAGTGAAGAGGTTTGTTGCATTCTCCTCACTATCTCCACTCCTCAGAAATGAAACATGGTGTGACCCCTCCTCAAGCAAGGAAGGAGACCATACCCAAAAGGTTACTTGTGGAGCGTTCATGCCGAGGAGAGAGTCTAGCACAGAGAGAGAAAAATCATTTAAATGCTTCCACATTTTGTATTAGTTGCAATGGGTAGATCTAGCAAGAAACAAGCTGGCATCTCCATGTTCCCTTCAGATCTCCCTTATTCTCTCCTATCTGTAGACCCATGAAGCCTGAGCGCTTCACTTCAGGCTGTCAGCTGTGACTAGTAGGAGGTGAGCATAAAAAGAAGCAGATGGACTGCATATAGGCCATGGAGACTTGTAGGGCCAAACTTGTTCTTACCAAGATTTACTTCCCATCTGTAAATTAACATCTTTACCTCTCAGACTGATTAGTGGAAACATCTCTTGTAAAAGACAATGAGAAACAGGAAGGGAGATTTATAATTACAATAATACTTCTATTTGTACAGATCACTTTTCAAGTGGAATTGCTCTTGCAGTACTAGGAAGACAACAATGGCTTTAATGACAATGGGGAAATTCCTCGAATAGCACTTAGGACTTTTAGAATTAGCAAAGGATCTCCTTAACCACTACAGATAAAAGCCTGGCTCCTGGAATTCAGTGGGAGTTTAATCCTTAGTTTCAGTGGAGTCTGGATTTCAACACACAAGCATGAAGTCATAGAAATTAGAGATGGAAAAAGCTGCTTAATCATTTAGACCAGAGGCTCCCAGCCCCTTTTTATTTTAATTTTAATTTCTCCCCTAAGGACTTCTTCAGCATCTGAGAACATTTCAAAGGCGTTTTTGTTCTGAGATGCTCTTTTCCTTCCTTCCTAAGAATCTCAGATCCCTTATTTAGCTGAGGAGCTGGGGAGTAGGGCAGCAGCTTGGAGTTCCTGATGGTCCCAAGCCATGGGTCCATCTGCCTTCTCCCTCCCATTATTCTCCAGCAATACTCTCTCATGCTTCCAGAAGGGTGTGAAGGAGCTTCTGTCCCCAAGAGGGATGCCAAGAAGGAGGCTTCCCAGAGTGAGTGCAAGCACAGGAGGTGGTGGTGGCTCCTACAGGGCCCCATGGCTCCATTACAGAGCTGCTGAGATGCTGCTACCCTCTGGTGTGCTTCCTCAGTCAGAGATGGGGTCATCCATCAGTCTGCAGGAATGCTCAGTCTTATTGCCAGTTAGCTGATACAGACAAAGCTGGGCAGTCCCAGCATGTCAGGAAACCTTCCTCTTCTTTGCTGGTATTTGTGTAGCTGAAGAACATGAAGGAGGATTTTTGTCTCGGCTTAACCAGGCTGCGTTCATATGCCAGTGTTTTCTGTATTTCCTCATAGGTAATCCATCCTGCTTCCAGTTCTAAAATGTGGTTGTATTTTATTCACCCAGTGGGTTAGTACTTAAGATATGTATGATGTCCACAACATAGATCTCTACATAGGGGCTAATTCCCTAGCTTCTCTTTATTGTCAGTGTCAAAAAGGACATTTTTTAAAGATGCAGCTGTAAGATTTACTCTAGAAATCTACTTTAGGAAGAGAAGTGCCTTATAAGGTGTCACTTTCTCTAACTGTCTAAAAGAAGAGCTTAGATGACCACTTCAGATGTAGACATTTATATCGCTGACACATACATGAAGTAAGCTGAAGGCCAACTAGGTACCTATTAGGATATCTATATGTCTAAATGACATTTTAATTGGGAGGTGCCGAAATTAACTCTTACAAACCTAAAATAAGTTAAAAGACATAAATTTGGACCTTTGGAGGTTGCAGTGAAGAAATGTATTCATCTTTTCACCACCTTTTATTTAGTCTAAAATGAAGTCCTATCATTCTATCCCTGTAGGGTTACGTCCTATATCTATAGAGCAAAGCTTAAGGATCTGGTGATCTACACAGCTGTGAATTCTCAGATAGGATCTAGAGTATGCAAACCATATGTTTGTTATGTCCATCAAATCCTGGAATTAGATTCATCTGTAGATTATTTTATCCACTGCCATTTGGGAGTACAGATCCACTGCCATCTGTTGTACGGATAATAGATGAAGATAGAGGTCTAAACAGAGGTGCCTAGGAAGAATACCTGGTAAAATCAGTTTGTATTGGAGAAGGAACATTTTAGTGAACATATTGCTTTCTCTTTATAGTGGATATGTTAATTACATTTTACTTGCACTTATCTAAGGGTCTGACCTCCAGGCCTCAGTTTTTCTATCTTCTTATGAAGAGCTGAGTTCTGCAGAGAATTATAGTTTAATGTGTGATTGTTTGGGAGGCAGAAGATCACATTCTTCAAAGTTTTGTACACATGAAAAAATATGATAGCATTTAATTTTAAAAACTACTTGTCAAGAACTGTGTAGCAAATCACACATGAACTCTCCCCTCTTCCAAGAAAAATCCTTCCTTTAAGAAACGTGGTAATAAGCAGAGTCACATGGGATGTTTGGCAGCCTACCTGAAAATCCCTGTGCACAATGAATAATGATTACACTGCAGAGCATCTGCCATCCAGAAATAGACTGTGTTGGCTCTTGAACCCATGTCTTTGGACAGAACGTGGTGGAGGTGAAAGGATGTTCTTCTCCTGGATGCAGTGATGACAAGTTTTATTTATTTATTTAAATTAGAATTGTAATTAAACAAGTTCAAACAATACAAAATTGTAGAAAAATAATAAAATACATCATACATTCTGCTTGAGATTTCTCCCTACAAATCCTAACTATTTAGTCACTTGTTATTTAAACTTAGATCAGTTGTAATAGAAAGCTGTTTTCCGGTAGTCTCCTACTAAAAATTTCAACTGATTGAGATAAATAGCTGACATCCCAAAATAAGTGTATCAGACAACATACTGAACAGAGAGCTGTCAGGTCAGGTCAAGCCATTGAAACCACTCCTTCTCCACCCGCAATAGGGAATTTATTTTCATTCTCACCAGAGACTCAACTGATCAATCAAAAGTCAATCCCACTTCTTTCTTTACAGGTAGAGGCATCCAGAGAAAACATGGATTGGGTTGAAAGAGCAGGCCATAAATAGCTAGAACAGTTATGAACTGGAGAGACTGAAGAGATTTTGCTTTCCTGTTTGTTTTTTTGATGTTGTTTTTTTTTGTTGTTGTTTGTTTGTTTTTCTCTGAGGCACAGTGCATCTCTGTTAGAAATTAATGGGTGCTCTACTGCTATTGATATTAGTATCACTGTTCCAACAAACCAGACACACTTGCATCAGTGGCACTTTTTAAATTCTCTGAGTAGAATTCTACTTTGACTTGAGTAGAATTCACAGGGATTTATTTTGATTGCGGAGCAGGGAAAATAGTAATTATTCTTAACTCTTAGGATTTTGAAAAGAATAAGACATTAACAACAGTTTAGGAGGATTATTAACAGGCTCTTCCAATCGTTGCTTAGGTTTGGCAACCAAGAGAATTTAAAAAGCAAAAGATTACATGTGAGGCATTTGTCCGTAGTAGAGTAGCATTAACAGAAATGCCAGCTCAACTCTCCCATATGCTTCTAAGGGGGTCTATTTAATATTCGTGGGTTTAGGATGTAAAACATTACATAGCACATTAAAAAAAAATCTATACTATGAAAAGATTTCAGATACTTGAGAATCAGTGGATTCAGTTTTTCTCCAGAATTCTCAAAGATACCAAATAATTATATATATATAAGCAAGACTTTGTTTTGTTTGCTTTCTGATGACTTAGAAATTAAGTTAATTTTAGCCAAATTATTCCAACTTGAAAAGACGTATGAAGGTGGAAATAATTATCTCTGCTGTGCTGTGATACTGACTGCATGTTCAGAGTTACAAGCTTAGGAATTGAATCTGCAACTGCTTATGAATTAGCTGCATAATCTTTGTCATTGGTTGCATAGAGTTCAATATATGTAAAATTATGCATAACTGGATCAAAGTCACAGACGAAGTAACCAGACTGCTTGGGAGTCATGGATCCCAAACCATACTTGGATAGTTTATATATATATTATCTTCTTCTTTTTCTTCTCTTTTGTAAAAATCTGTGAAGAAAGCTGTGTATTTCTTTATTTGTTATAAATATCAAATAAGGTAAAATGATAGCATGATTTTGAGAAACTGAGAACAATTAATTTCCATGGAAATTACTGCTTAAATGATAGAGCATTTCAAATGTACAACCTATAGTTTCCTGATTCTTTACCTTATAAGGGAAGTTACTTATTGCAATTGTTTCCTCTGAACATCATTCTCTTATTTTATATCAACCTTGGTTCAAGCATCTTGATACTACTGTCACACGTCAAACCAAATATTACTTGGCAACAGGGAAGGGCAAACAGATAGGCTTACAGTTTGCTCTTATTATTAGCTACTGTGTCAGTGTGAAAGCTAGGAAAAAGCCTTAGGATATGTGGCCAAAGTACACGATCACAAAGTGCTGTGCAAGTCTACGTACTCGACTCATTTGAAGCATTGACTAATGTGAACAAATCAGCATGCAGCAATGTGAAATCTTTGGCAGAGCAAGGACAGTTTGAATGATTGAAGTGTCATATTATTGAAGAGGCATTTTGAAATTCAAGTGGAGGTGGACTATAGCAGGTCATCAAAGCAACCTAGAATCATTCAATGTAATTTCAGGACCTTGATAGTTGTACTTCAGTTAGGGGCAGAGCTGCTAAATTTCTTGTCATTGGAGAGAGAGAGGAATACTGCCTGTGGTAGGGAAACTTCAGAGTTTATGGTGTACAAGAAAATAAATTCCTTAAAGTACTTATAGAATCCATAGAATCATACCATAGAATCACTGAGATTGGAAAAGACCATGAAGATCATCTAGTCCAACAGTCAACCCATCATCACCATTTGTAGACTGAAAATAATACTATAGTGCATTCTTTGTACATTATAAAAAGGTGAAAAGAAATGTCTGGGCATAGAGAGAAGATGCACAGATATGACAGTGCTCAGTGCTGTGGTGGTGGGTTCATCAGTGGCATGGTTGCAACCCTAGGGAAGTCCTCTCAGGGTGCTGGTGCAAGAGGGATATTAAAACCACCTTAATTCCCCATCAGTCCTCTTCTCACCACTAATCAATGTATTTTCTTACATGGTGTGAAGCTATATTGCAATGTTTATATTCGGTTTGATAAAGAGAAGCGTTATATTGAGTTAGTTGACTGTGTTGTCTTCTTATGCCTTGCAGCAGTTTAGGAAATCATGCAAACTCTGTATGCGTAGATGAGTTTGTACATCTACATACACATAAAATCTGTTTTCTAAGCTTGATATATTTATGTGGATAGAAATTAACTGTTAAGTGCAACTGCTCTCATGTGAAGGGGGTTTTGTACTTACTTTCTTGGGCTATGTAGTTGCTACAACTGGGCATGCAAGAAAACCAGGACCACACTGTCCATCTTTTTTTCTAGAAAAGCAAGTAAGTTAGTTTAGAATTTTGGATATACTTCAAGAAAGCAATTACAGAGATGCCTGACTCCGAACACACATTTCAATACGCTTGAATAGTTGTCTTTGTCAGAATCATATTTATCTTCCTGCCTTTGTTCTTTACTGTGAATACATCCTGCCAACATTTTCCTGATGGCAGAAAGTTCTCTGTGTGATGTGTGTATTTGTTTTCCTGAAAATATAACGAATTTGGGAAACTTTCAGCAAAACAAAAGCATGTTCTGCAAATTCTCTTTATTCTTGACAGCTCTGCTCCAAGGGCAGGATCAGTGGGTCCCCAGCCTTGGGCAATCAGTCTTGTTAGAGAACAGTGAAGCATCAGAAGCTTCTGTTACTGCTCAGGAAAAGTGTTGATTTCTCCAAAGAATTGCAAGATAGAGGAAGAAATGATTTGGGCTTAACCATTAATTTTGATCCAGTATGGACCAAACACCAAAGGAATTCTTGTCCCCATCCCCTCATCACAGGTAGTAAATCTGTTCCCTTGCTGACTCTTTTTGCAGACATATTCTGGAACAACTTCAGACTAGCAGTTTAAAGTTTCAGAAGATTTGGTCACTCATATTTATCCACAACTTCATGGAGGTGAGGGTTCAGGAGCATAAATGCCTTAGTGATAACAAGAGGGGTGCATAGTATCCAGATCCATTTAACTGAGTGCAACAGAAAACACAGCACTTTCCTGGAGCCCAGAGAAGATCTATAAATATTTTGCTAACATGTCAAAATAGACACCTCTGCATTGCCACTTGATTCAAGTTACTCAGATGTTTCTCAAACCAGACACTTGTTGTATGTAACTTTCCTTTCTCTGCTCCTAAGCAGCTATAACTTGCAAGTGTGGATATACTGCAGATGGGAAAGGAGAGAGCTTTAGCTCCCTGAGCTGTCAGCCAGGCCAACACATGCTCCTGTATTACATGATAGCTGTGGCCATTAGATGTGCACCCCTCCAGCTAGATCACTGCTTAAGCTGCCACTGTTCTCAGCCCTTGGTACATCCTTGTTCTATAAGCAGTGTCCCCTGAGAGCCTTGTTGCCAGCTATCTCAGTTGGTAAGATACATTTAATTGAATAAAGGCAATTGCCAGCTAGTTTTTATACACTCTCCTACACCTCTCTGCTGAGGAGTATGGTCATAAAGTGTCTTATAAACAAACTCCACTGTAAATATTCTTTTCTCTCCCAAGTGACTACAAACAAAAACAAGGACAAGCAGTTAATGGGTAGATATCTATGATCAAATGACTTTGGAGTTCCATGACACTAAGAAACTTCTAATGACACTACTGGTAATGTAATGTGAGTTGACTAAATATAGAAGCACTGGCCCAGGCATCAATGGTTTTATCCTTAATCTGTATCAGAGGGGGAAATGACATAATTTCAATTTATGTTTGGAGAACCAAGGGTATGAAAGGATGAACTCTTACTTAACTAGCCAGACTAGCTTGTCATTTGCCTGCTCTGTCAGTTTGTTGCCACTAGCCCACCAGAGCTTGCCACATCCTTTGCTGGGAGGACAGGACTACCCATATGAGTTCTCTAGGTTTGCCTCAGCCTGCTCAGTGCTGTCAGCTTAGACTTTCTTTGTAGTGTTCTAAACACTGACTGCATCTTTTAAATAGCAAAACCAGAAGGGTTCCGCCCATGTAATGCCAGGAGGAGGACAATGTGATGAAAGAGAGAAGGGCACCAGTCTCTGTTATCCCCATCTCAGCTCATGTGGTGAGCTCCAGGCTACACAAGTGGGCCACTTAAGAGTCCCAGGGTAACTCCAGGTCTCTTGAGCTTTAGTTTGACAGCTTAAACCTGGATCACTCAAAGAAAAATAAAGGAAAAAACCCAACAGATTTGTAGGGGAGTTCATTGGTAAAAGATTTTGTTGGATGCTAAAAAGTACATTACCAGCAAGGAAAGAGTATTAAACAGACTGCCTAGAAAAAGATTTAGTCTAGGATATACACTGAATGTAATCTCTGCTATGCCTGGGATAAAATTATCATCCAGTATTCATTTTCCTCTAACTAATTTCACTGTATTCATTACATAAATGATAAAGAAGCAGAAATGTGTCAAAATAAGGAGGGATTTTACAAGGTAAGATGCTGCCTTCTATGTTACTTGAACAGGATTAATCTAAATTGCCTCTTTTAGTGTGTGACAGTAATGGGCTTTTCTAAACTGACTAGAATTATTTATGATATTTAATTTCCTGTATTTTGCCAAAATTAATAAAAGCATCAAAATTCGATGTTGCATAAAATGGCAAATAGATACAGTAGAAGAGGAACATTAAAAAAATAGATATAAATGCTGAACAAAGTAATTGAAATTCTTAAGAAGAGATGTTACTTAAAATTCACAAGCACAGATCAACATTTCAGAGAATAAGGAACTCTACCCTTGAAGGACTGAGCTGGAATTCAGGAGTCAAACAAGAGCAAGAAAAAGAGATGCTCTTTTAGGATTTGGTGAGGCTATATGCCTGGATTCATAGATAGCAATTCCAATATACCCATTAAATGTTCTTTAAAAAGTTGCAGACTGTATAGGACATCCAAACTCATTTTCTGTGGTCATGGGCAAACAGCACAACTAGTTTGCTGGCATTTCAGATTTTCTGCATCTTGTTTTAAATTCTTTAGATTCACTGTACTATATAAAAATGTGATAGTTTGCATATACGGAGTTGTGGTTTTGCTCAGATCTGTGGTTTTTGCATCCTGGAAGTCTTGTTTTGAGAGCAAATCTGGTCATTCCAAATTGATTACACAAAAGCTACACAGTAGGTTATAATTTCCATGCTGTGTGTAATGTGTGGTGTAGCTGATTGGGCCCTCAGAAATTGTGGTAGACCCTCCAGCTTGCTAATTTCCTAACTCAGCAGATCACAAGCCTTTAGATATATATATGTCTCATAACAAGGATGGTGATGTTATTACTGTAGGTCTAATTAGATATCCTTTAATGTTGCCTTCACTCTAAAATCCTGTAGATGCATTTCATCTGGATTTGGTTCTTTTCCACAGTGTTCAGAAAAAGAAAGGGAAGGAAAGGGAAGGAAAGGGAAGGAAAGGGAAGGAAAGGGAAGGAAAGG